>NC_134878.1:45807751-45830251 GCF_041734735.1 Babylonia areolata
AAACCAACAAAAAACAAAAACACGCCTCCTTACATTTCAATGACAAGGTAACAAAGCGATGAAAAGGTTCGAACAGAGAGAGAGAGAGAGAGAGATGGAGAGATAGATAGATAGATAGATAGATAGACAGAGAGAGAGAGAGAGAGAGAGAGAGAGAGACAGACAGACAGAGAGAGAGAGAGAGAGAGAGAGAGAGAGAACATGGAGACAAACTCTAACCCCACCCCCACCCCTGCCTCCTCCAATTCCCAGTCATCAGCTCATCAATAACAACTGGACCAAACGTCGTGAAAAAACCACTAGGGTGGGGGATCAGTGTTGTGGTGTGGATTATCATTAATACAGTGCTCAGTATTTTGTATTTGTTTTTGTATTTCTTTTTATCACAGCAGATTTCCCTGTGCGAAATCCGGGCTGCTCTCCCCAGGGAGAGCGCGTCGCTACATTACAGCGCCACCCATTTTTTGGGTATTTTTCCTGCGTGCAGTGTTTTTTTTCCTATCAAAGTGGGTTTTTCTACAGAATTTTGCCAGGAACAACCCTGTTGTTGCCGTGGGTTTTTTTTACGTGCGCTAAATGCATGCTGCAAACGGGGACCTCGGTTTATCGTCTCATCCGAATGGCTAGCGTCCAGATCACCACTCAAGGTCTAGTGGAGGGGAAGAAATATCGGCGGCTGAGCCGTGATTCGAACCAGTGCGCTCAGATTCTCTCGCTTCCTAGGCGGACGCGTTACCTAGGCCATCACTCCATCACACACACACACACACATATATATGTGTGTGTGTGTGTGTGTGTATGTACTGGAGTAGATATACTATTCAAGCTACCTGACAAGCGTGCGTGGCCGTCACATTAACCCCTTGTCTGGTGCTCAGGTGTATGCTCGTCAGTAAAGAAACCATGTCCTCTGCACTGAGACACGACAGAGCTGGCCTGTCAGGATGTTAGTCACCACTCTGTGTTGGGACGTCTTCCGTTTTCGGGAGGACTACATTACTTTTTGTTCAGCGACACCAGTTACATCACTTAAAAAAAACCCAAAAAACAAAAATAAAACACACACACAAAATCTGTACTAATTGCACAGGTTTCAACTTTCTGTGACACTGACCCTCATTTCACTAAAAAACAAACAAAAACCCCCCAACTTTTTAACAGTGAAGGGGTTAAAAACATGATTCGTCCTCGAACGCATTTTGCCAACTTTGCATGAAGAACCAACAATAACACGCACAACTCTTATATGTTTATATCTGCCTCTGTGTGTGTGTGTGTGTGTGTGTGTGTGTGTGTGTGTGTGTGTGTGTGTGTGTGCGTGTGTGTGCGCGTGCGTGCGTGCGTGCGTGTGTGTGTGTGTGTGTGTACGCGTGCGAGTGTATGTATGTATGTATGTATGTATATATCGAAAACACAAAAAATAATTATGATATCGAATAAAAAGAAAAAGAAAAAAGGTTATTCATAAATATCGAGGACTGTAATAATCATGAGCTCAAATTAAAACCAACAAACCAACCAACCAATCAAACAAACAAAACAAACGTACCAAGTACATAACGAAGAAATGATGTCTTCGAAAAACAAAACAAAAAACAGCATATGTATATACACACAAACAAAACATACGTTCATGAAATCCCTACATGACATACGACATTCATTATAACAACTTCTTAATGCATACTAGGATAAAAACGGGAGTTGTCGACATGTTAAGTCTTGAACACGACAGAGTCGTATTTGCGTGTCAATGTGTTATTTTGGCGACTGCTTAATCAAACCTTTAAACATCGAAATAAAAACAAAGTACGAATTATAACCGAGGGTATTCAAACGCTTTACCAATATCGATTTTCATTGACTACTCGTAGGAAGAAAACATACAAACAAACAAAAAAAACCCACAAACAACACGGTCATTACGGAAGATGATACCAAGAAAGACGTTTGTGAAGAAAGAGAGTGAAACTTTTAGTTATTACAACCGACGAATATCAGTACGTTGATCACTGTCAAAAAAAAAGAAAAAAAGTCTTATTTGTGAATTGCTTTCACATACGGTGTATCATAACATTGATGTGATGTCGTGTGTTCAACGGATTTCGGTTTTCATAAATTCCGAGTGAAAACATTACCTAATCACAAACATCAGCGATGCCAGTGGCGCAATTCTCAGGACGACACAACTGTCAATAGATGAATTTTATTCATGCAATAATCGATGGGCTAAGTTGTCTCAGAGAGAGGTAAAGAAAGAGAGAGAGGGAGAGAGAGAGGGAGAAAGAGAGAGAGAGAGGAGAGGGGAGAGAGAGAGGGAGAAAGAAAGAGAGAGAACAGGAGAGAGGTAGAGAGGGAGAAAGAAAGAGAATGAGACAGAGAGAGAGAGAGAGAGAGAGAGAGAGAGAGAGAGAGAGAAAGCTGGAGAGAGGTAGAGAGACAGAAAGAGAGAGAGAATGAGACAGGGAGAGAGAGAGAGAGCAGGAGAGAGAGAGAGAGAGAGAGAGAGAGAGAGAGAGAGCAAAGCATTATCTCTTCTTTTTTTTCGAAAGACATGCAATTATGTACACAACAGAGACAATATTTTATGAATTCAAACGACGACACAAGTACATAAATGAAAAGGGATGAAATTCGTGAGCAACATCAGTGGAATGATACCATCTACATTATGTACAACGTCATCATCAACAACAGGACAGTCTTGCTAGTGCGCCACATATGCCTTACGAAGACACTGTACAGTACACCATATCTGCTTTGGAAAACAACAACAACAACAACAACACACACACACACACACACACACACACACACAAACCAGCAAAAACAAACAAACTAACGGGGCATATACCTGACCTACTCATCGATGCTTTCCTTCTAAATCTCCCTTTTGTATCAAACTGAATCATAATCATTTCAAATGCACAGCCAGATAACAAACTTACTTACCTCCCCCCAAAAAAAACAACAAACAAATAAACAAACAAACAAACAATCCTCACACACATAGCATAAAGGTAAGGAATGCTTTTCCTTGTTAACATATATCTAGATGTTTGTTTCTTACGCAAGTTCTTGGCCATTGTGTGGTGAATGTTTGAATTGCATCCCATCAAAAGAGAGAGAGAGAGAGAGTGAGGGGGAAGAGAGAAAGGGAGGGGGGGTGAAGGACAGAGAGAGAGAGGGAGAGAGAGGGGAGAGAGAGAGAGAGGGAGAGGGAGAGAGAGAGAGAGGGGGATAGTCGCCATGCTCCAAATCGCAGCCAAATTAATGTCACATCTGCAGTATCTTTTTGCTGTCTCTCCTTCTATAAACAAAGAAGAAAAAACTGTGAAAACCCCTCAAGCAATCCACCCCAGGGACCTTCTCCAAATCTACACAGGCAACGCTTGACAACAACAACAACAAAAACAAACAAACACAAACTGTGTGACATAATGAACGTGTTTTGATTAAAATACTTCAGGAGCTTCCGATCACAAACATCATCAAATATTATATCATACATGAACAGAGAGCGGCGCGACAGACACGGATCAGATTGCCCGAATCCAGCACATGTTGCAACGTTTACCAGACAGACGGGACAGAACAATGTGAAGACATGATTCATGACCAATGGTTTTGCATCCCTGCTCCATGAACGTAGCTTCATTGTGTTAATATTAAAACAGATAAAAAAAACAATCTGGGCACGACAGTGTCATGGAGGTGTCCAAGCGTTCGAAGTGATCAATATACGGTACAACACATCTGCTAAAAAAATATATAAAAAAATATTAAAAAAAGAAAAAAAAAGAAAAAAGGATGTGCCTGATCTATCCAATGCAGTGATCAGGGCTTTGAGAACGTGTGTACGAAATCTATTTCAAAACCAGAAAAGATAAAACTGCTCTGCTGGTACCGTTATTTTAAAAAAATAAAAAAAAGAAGAAGAAGAAATAGGAGGAGGAGGAGGAGGAGCAGAAGAAGAAGAAGGAGAAGGAGAAGAAGGAGGAGGAGGAGGAGCAGAAGAATAAGAAGAAGGAGAAGGAGAAGGAGCAGGAGGTGCAGCAGGAGAAGAAGAAGAAGAAGAAGAAGAAGAAGACGCATGTTCATCAAGCCTGTGCACAAAGGAAAATTATTGCATGAGTTTGAAAACACATCTACGCTCAATTATTAACAAGGAGACGGAGATTATTTGTCGAACTTTTTTTTCTGCGCTCGAGGACACCAAATATTTGTAAAAAAAAAAAAAAAGAAAAAAAAAAGTGTTTGATGGAGCAGATGACGGCGGAGGCACAAAATATCAAAATAATAAAGTCGACGAAATGTGAAAAACACTAGCGGTGAATGTGACCAACATGGACTTTAAAATGTTTTTTGATAAAAGAAATATATATATATATATATATATATATATATATATATATATATATATATATATATATATATAAAGAAAGAACTACATGAAATTCAAAACGAGACACTAAACAACTAAGTGAAAAACAAAACGCCCACGAGAATTATTCACATCAGATCTCCGCTTTCAGTTGGACCATACTGTCAACTATTCTATTCTAGAATAAATATTCACAGCAAAACACCTTTTTTGGGGGGTCCTGCTTAAGTATAGAGCGAACACCCCTCACCCTGCCCCCCCCCCCCCCCCACCCCCACCCAATTATTCACAACGGATCTCCGCTTTCAATTAGACCGTATTGTCAACTATTCTATTCTAGAGTAAATATTCACAGCAAAACACCTTTTTTGGGGGGTGGGGGGTGGGGGTCCTGCTTAAGTATAAAGCGAACACCCCTCCCCCTGCCCCCAGAATTATTCACACCGGATCTCCGCTTTCAATTAGACCTTACTGTCAACTATTCTGTTCTAGAATAAATATTAACAGAAAACACCTTTTTTTTGGGTGGTCCTGCTTAAGTATAAAGCGAACACACCTCCGCCTGCCCCCATAATTATTCACACAAGATACCCGCTTTCAATTAGACTATACTGTCAACTATTCTATTCTAGAATAAATGTTCACAGCAAATCACCTTTTTTTTTTTGATCCTGCTTAAGTACAAAGCGAACACCCCTCCCCTTGCCCCCCAATAAACAACAACAACCCCACTACTGCAAATCCCACCCCTTTCCACCCTTATCTCCAAGCCCCCCCCCCCCCCTCAACCCTCCAAAAAACAACAACAAACAATGTCAAAACAAACAGTGTCCCCTTTTTTTCTTTTTTCACTGCGGGGGAAGGGGAGGGGAGCGGAGGAGGGGGGGGGGGGGCCGCTGACGAAACAGAAGCCGGTCAATGTATAGTTACCCACTGTTTCCGTAACTGATTCCCTTTGGAATCCACAACACGTCCCATCAACACCGGACATCATATGCTGGACACAGATATCAAGGTTTGGTTCAAAAACGCGATCTGGAACCCGATTCGCCACACTCTGTTCAAATACAATACAAACACCCTTCTGTAACAACCGAGTGACCTTGAGCAAAGTACATGAGGCTGTGACATTGCAACGCGTGAGGGGGGGGTGGGGGGGGGGGGTGCGGGTGCGGACTTGTACTGAAATGAACAATCAATCAACAAATGAATCAACTGAGTGGCCTTCACAAACAGAAGCACTATGGTGCCAATGAGGACAAGACTCATCCGCCTTTACTTCTCCCTACACATCCAGTTCAAAGAGGCCGATGCTACAGCTAACGTCTCTCTCTCTCTCTCTCTCTCTCTCTCTCTCTCTCACACACACACACACACACACATACACACACACAGAGGTCCTGGAAAGAGGAGGAGGAGGAGGAAAAGAAGAAGAAGAAGCAGGAGGAGGAGGAGGAAGAGCAGGCGTGGGAAAAGAACCATGACAAAGCGGAACCGACGTGTAAAATCAAACACGACAACAGAAACCCGAAAGAGCAGAGGAGAGTTAAAAGACTTTGCAAAAGCAGTCCTGGATTAAAAAAAAGAAAAAAAAAGAAAAAAGAAAAAAAAGTCGGGACTTACTAAGCCTGGATCTAAAAAGAGGTCATGTTTCAAAAGCAGGACTGGATTTAAAAAGAAGTCATAATTCAAACGCATGCCTGGATTTACAAAGGGGACAGAATTGTAACGCAGGCCTCGATTTAAAAAAAGGGGGGTAAGGATTTAAGAATAGACCTGGATTTTAAAAGGGGTCAGAATTTAAATGCAGGCCTGGATTTCAAAAGAGATCACATTTTAAACACAGGCTTTGATTTAAAAAGGGTTCAGAGTTTAAGAGCAGACCTGGATCTTAAAAGAGGTCAGGATTTGAAAGCAGGTCAGTTAAAAGCAGGCGCACTAACTTGGTCGGATAATGGATGCTTGACACGACAAAACTTGTAGTGCTGGTGTCACATTCGGGTACCTCATTGGTTACTGAATTCTCAACTATGTTTCTTCTCCCCCTATACGGATCAACATGGCTTCGGAGATGTGGTGCATCGAAAGAAAAAATAAACTAATTGTAGGAACACAAAAGCAAAAGCGACACAAACAAGAAAACTTACATGAGTGCAAATTCAAAAGTTTTTGGAAGCTTCAAAAGACAAGCAAGATAACTGCAGTGAGCTAAGATGTGGAGAAAAAAAGGTTAGCTTCACAATTGTTGGTTTATCGTGCACTGCGAACTGGGGTTCAACTACCAAAACAATAAATACGTTCTGGAACGCGGCAACTGAATGCAGGCAGAGAATCAGTAACACGACAAACAGTAATGCTCAAACACATCATCATTTAGGTGTTATGCTGTAATCGTTTCCATCAGAAAAAGTCGAAGAAGAAGAGGAAGAAGAAGAAAAAAGCGACAACACCTCTACCAACAAAATAGTATTCCAAATCTGTACAACTGGAATGGGTGCGATCTGTACAATTTTTCGTGAAGAAAAACAACAACAAAAAAAACAAAAAAACAAACAACCAACAACAACAACACACACACAAAAAAACAAACAAACCAACAATATCACAGGAAAGAGAAAACAGCCAATAAATCTTTTGAAATAACACTGTACATAGGAATCAGTGCTCAGCACACGGATTTCAATGCATCATCGCTGTGATCCAGCCAGCACATGACATTTGTCACGTGCAGTTTTCTGCACGAGTGGGGTCACACATCATAACCATTTCTTTCCGCCAGTCTGACGTTTCCTAGAAGTGACCACACTTTCGACAACTGCTCGTCTGCTGCAGCAGAAACTCATAAAATTCATACTGCTTCTCGCACAGCCCACATCAGGGACGCTATGAGGGCTGAAAATACTGCAGTAACAACAACAACAACAACAGCAGCAACAATAACAATAATAATAATAATGATAATAATAACAATAATGATAATAATAATAACAATAATAATAATAATGATAATAATAATAATAATTCCACAAACCAAGATTAATACCCCACGTTTCAGATATATCCCTCCAGCTTCGTAAAGGGCGAACAACGTGTACATCGACAACACAGACACACAGACACACACACACACACAGACGAATGGTGGGTACCCAAAGAAGACAAAAGAAAGGTAATGAAGAAGGTGCCTAAAAAAAACTAAAGAAAAAAAAGAACAACATCCAACCTCAACCGCACATCATCAAGCGTCGATTCTTTGCTAACTAGTTCATGTTCACATTCATGTACCAGTAGATGGCCATAGGCACAAGCCCATGTTTATCTGGTACGCATACGACCGAATAATGTGTAACATTCACAATCAGTGCTAAATCAATTTGATCAGAAATGAACAAATGTGTGTCCACGCCCATTTCCAATCCACAGGTCCTCTCATGCGTATATTCGGCGTTTCTCTTGTCAAGTAACAATAGCATGGCCAGCACGCACTGGATTCCAAAGCGAAACTGGCAGCAAGTATAATTATACCAGCAATAATGATACTGTGCTAAACAGTGGACAGGCGTTTTCAAAAGCTACAAACTCGGCACAGTAACTGCTGCTGCAGCTGAACCCGATTATGCCACTGTAAGCTGACATCCCATGAACTCGGTAAGATCATAACGTCATCTACAATAAAAACCAACGCCCTCTGCGACTAAAATGACTGATATAACACTACAACTGTCGCTGTAATCAGAATCAATACATGCATTCTCTCTGGTTACCTCCAGCCAGACGAGGGAGAAAGTATGTGGATAAATTCCAAGCAACACACTGATAAAAAATACATAAATAACGCGTTGTCATTAGTAGTATTACATCCGCATAATGCTTCGACACAAAAGCCTCCATTAAATGTGACCACGATGGTCTATGGAAAAGGGTTGAAAACCGAGGGCATCAACATCTTTCCACACCCTAACTGTTTCAGAAATATTCATTTTCTCACGTACTTTCATTTACCTGAGAAAAACAAAACAAAACAAAACAAACAAACAAAACAAAACAAAAACAAACAAAAAAAACCCCAAAAAACCGAGTCTCAGTCTCCTATGATGTTTTTCCGGGTTTGATGGTATTCTCAAGTACGCCTAACCATTTTCAGAGTACATAAATACACAGAGAGAGAGAGAGAGAGAGAGGGGGGGGGGGATGAAGAAGGAGAGGGAGACAGACAAAACAAAAACTATATAACCGTTTTACACGGGGGTACCCACAGTTTCCACCACCTTAGCTCACCCACATCACAACAACAATCAATCAATCAATCAATCAGCTTCCAAGGGTAACGCACGCCCTCCTTCCGCCTCACCTCCTCCTTTTCCCACTTCCATCAGCAGGCTGTACAATAACGTAAACCTATACAGGGTCATATAATCAGAACCATACAATGGGCATGCATTTTCATCAAACTGAAAAAAAAAGCAAAAAGGAAAAAGAGCAAGTATATTCACATCATCGGGTTCCATGTCAAATAAAACCTGATCGAGAGGTCAAATAAGTCTGTACACAGCCCACCAACACCATGTCTGCATTCGTTTTCAGTACAGACTCCTTGATCACCGAGAAGAAGAAGTAGAAGTAGAGGACGAAGAAGAAGAAGTAGAAGACGACGACGAAGAAGATAAAGCAGTAGGAGAAGAAGAAGAAGAAGAAGGAAAAGAAGAAAACGAAAAAAACAAACAAACCAAAAAAAACATGTATCACCAACGCCCAACGTCTCGGCTCCCTGACGTCAGGGAAAGTTGCTTCCAAACGTCACCGACATGCCAGTTCTCCACCACGTTGTCATCAACACATCTGATGTCATCAAGGTATCAATTGTGTTGCTTCCACTCCACATCATGAAGACATACCAAAAGATCAACTTCACTTGAAACATATGAGCGGTGGGGGTGGGAGGCGGGAGGGGAGGGAGGGGACAAGAGGTGAGGAAAGGGAGAGGGGAAGGGTGTGTTGGCCGGAGGGGGGGTAGATGAGCGGGGGGTAAGGGGGGTGGAGGGGTATTATCCAACCTCTACTCTCTTGGGAAGTTCCGTCGTTCGCTCACCCCATAATGACGATGGGGGCACGAACGGAAATGACCAGGGAACAAAAGACGTGGGGAAAAAAAAAAAAAAAAACTAGGACGAGGGGACCAGGAGAAGAGGGAACAGTGTCGGCGCACAGCTTCAGAGTTTAGTGTCAAGGTGGTGAGGACTGATTATACTATAGACGCTACATGGCATCTGCTTACTAAAAAATAAAAAAAAATAAAAAAATAAAAACGAAAAAAGGGCAGATGCCTGACTTTCGTACGTGCAAAATCAACTCGCAAGTCAGGGTCTTGGAGCAATGAGGGGAAAAAATGGGCAAGAGAGAGAAGAGACTAGTACGCTACGGTGGGTCCGTACACTGTGTACAGCGTCTGCTCCGCGCGCGCGCGCGTGTGTGTGCATGTGCGCGCGCGTGTGTGTTTGTATGTAATTTTTTTTTTATTGGGTAATGGGTGTGGGTGAGGGGCTGGAGTAGTGGGGGATAGAGGAGGCGGAGGAGGAGGAGGGCTGAAGAGGGGTCCCTCCCTCCCTCCCTCCCAGTTCTGGAGCTGGACACGTCAGAAAACGGCAGACAGGCAGGCAAGGCAGGTCAGCCTGGAGGAATGGTAGAGAACAGGCTGTCCTCCGCAGACCCCACTGCCCGACGGCCAGTGACGGCACCGCACCGCACTGCACTACACGTTGAAGATCTTCTTGACGGTGTAGCCGGGCATGGCGTAGAAGAAGAGGACGATGAGGGCGGTCAGGAGGGCGACCAGCAGCAGCTTGAGGATCATCCACTTGTAGTTGTGCCACAGGATGTAGCGCAGTGACTTCAGCGGGTTCATGAACCACATGAACGACGAGTCTGGGCGACTGGAAAAAAGCAAACACACCAAACACACAGGCGATGAGACAAAACCTATTTAGCATTTCTTTCCTTGGTAAAGTCTCTCTGACTCTCAATACTATACAGTCTGGACGACTGAAAAACAAACCAACCAACACACACACACACACACACACAAAATATCTATCATTTCTTTCCTTGGCGAAGAATCTCTTACCCTGAACACTATATAGTCAAGGCGACAGAAAAAAAACCCTCCGAACAAAACAAACAAAGCAAAAAAAACAAACAAAAAACGCGTGAAAATATTGAATTGTATCATTTCTTCGTTGGTAAAGATTTCATGACTCTGGATACAGTTTAGTTACTATCAATATATATATATATATATATATATATATAAGAGAGAGAGAGAGAGAGAGAGAGAGAGAGAGAGAGAGAGAGAGAGAGAGAGAGGGTTAATACAAGCACAGGTGTCTTCGTTTTCCGTTATGAAGTGGAAGAAACGCCAAAGACAGCCTTGGTTTACCTTTTAACCTTTAAAACTGATTTGCACTTAGGGTGGGGAGGTAATTAAAAAAAATCCTTCATGCTTTGCTTGTACACAGACACACACACGCGCGCGCGCACACACACACACACACGCACACAGACACACGCACACACACACACAACAGGATGTGGTGCAACCACGTGAACGAGGAGTCTGGTCGACTGAAATAAAAACACCACCAAACGAATAAACAAAAAAAGTGGAGTGATGGCCTAAAGGCAACGCGTCCGCATAGGAAACGAGAGAATCTGAGCGCTCTGGTTCGAATCACGGCTCAGTCGCCGATATTTTCTCCCCCTCCACTAGACCTTGAGTGGTGGTCTGGACGCTAGTCATTCGGATGAGACGATAAACCGAGGTCCCAAGTGCAGCATTTAGCGTACGTAAAAGAACCCACGGCAACAAAAAGGGGTTGTTCCTGGCAAAATTCTACTTCGATAGTTAAAACAAATAAAACTGCACGCAGGAAAAAATACAGAAAAATGGGTGGTGCTGTAGTGTGGCGACGCGCTCTCCCTGGGGTGAGCAGCCCGAATTTCACACAGAGAAATCTGTTGTGACAAAAATAGAAATGCAAATACAAATATTCATCATTTCCTCCTAGGTGAAGAACCTCTGACTCTGGATAATAAACAGTAGAAGGTTTCCAAAACCCAGAATCGGAAGTTTGAACACACTGATGTCTTTTCGACTACATAGACACAGCCGGTATTTGGAGAATCGGGTTTTCAGTTTAGTGATAGGCAAATCACGAAATAGACGAATCTGCAATAGTCGATTCGGGATGACACCAAAAATTCAGCATCAGGATCGTCCTCCTTAAAACATCAATGTCCAGGAGATGATCATGATACTATACAACAGTCATCAACGAATTTAAAAGAAAAGGAAAAAGATTGAGAAGGAAAAAAAGAAAAGAAAAATAATACTGTGCTATAAAAACTATTGTACAAAAGCCAAACACAAAAAGGCAGCCACAAAAACAACACCAAAAGTAAGACTTTCTTCCTCGGAATGATACAAACCCAATACAATACTGTACAGTACGATACAGTAGTGTGTATCAAAGGTAGAAACAACAACAACAACAACAAAAAAACAACAAACCCAAACTCTCTTTCCGGATTTGATACACATCCAATACAATGCAGTACAATGAAATACATCACAATACAGTTGAGAAGCGTACATTACAATACCACTTACAAATACAAGCAGTACTGAATAAACGTGTTCACTTTTTCAGTCAAAGAATGTAAAAAACAACAACAACAAACAAACAAAAACTGTTAAAAATACACACTATTGAACTGGAGGACAGAAAGAGCAACATCGAGGAAAACAAAGCAACATCATAGAAAAATGTGGGACTGTATGACTGAGCACGGGAAAGCGTTACTGTGTGTGAATGTGAGTGGTGTGAACGCGCGCGCGCGCGCTCGTGTGTGTGTGCCCTTCATACTCATATATACGATTTATTTGTTGGATGATTTTATTCGTATATATTGTCGTGTAATACCGTCTTACCGATATCGGTTGCACAAGCAGCACTGACGAAAAGTTGTGTCCCTTGTAAACGGAGAGAGTCATCTCTCTTTACTGAGGAAGATAGAAAGGGAGACACAAACAGAGAGACAGAGACCAGAGAGAGGGGGACACACACACACACACACACACACACACACACACAGAGATAGAGATAGAGAGAGACAGAGAGAGAGAAAGAGAGAGAGAGAGGAAGAGACAGAGAGACAAAGAGAGAGACAGAGAGAGAGAGACAGGGGGAGAGACAGGCAGAGATAGAGGGAGAGAGAGAGAGGGAGAGGGGGAAGAGAGAGAGAGAGGGAGAGAGGGGAGGAAGAGAGAGACAGAGACACAGAGAGGGAGAGAGAGAGGAAGATAGAGATAGAAACACACACACAGAGACAGAGAGAGGGGGAGAGAGAGAGACACACACACACACAGATAGAGATAGAGAGAGAGAGATAGAGAGAGGAGATAGAGACAGGGAGAGGGACAGGCAGAGATAGAGGGAGGGAGAGAGAGAGAGAGGGGGAGAGGGGGAAGAGAGAGAGAGAGGGAGAAAGAGAGAGGAAGACAGAGAGAGACACGCACACACAGACAGAGACACAGAGAGGGAGAGGGAGAGAGAGAGAGAGAGAGAGAGAGAGAGAGAGGAGAGAAGGAGACACAGAGACAGAGAGAGGCAGGGAGAGAGAGGCAGAGAGAGAGAGAGAGAGAGGGATAACGATAACGATCTTTTAACGTTATTGTGTGTGTGTGTGTGTGTGTGTGTGTGTGTGTGTGTGAGAGAGAGAGAGAGAGAGAGAGAGAGAGAGAGAATTCTGGTGGCCCGGTGGCAATGCGCCCGACAAGGAAGCTGATGTCACCAGGTTCGGATCCCACATTCTCGGACCGCGATTTTTTTTTTTAACTCCCCCCCTCCCCTGGACCTCGAGTAGTGGCCTGGGCTCTTGGCATTCAGGTGAGAGACGATCAACCGAGGTTTTGCGTGCAGCATGCACTTAGCGCACGTAAAAGAACCCTTGGCAAGAAAAGGCTTATCCTTGGCAAAATTGTGAAGAAAAAAAATCCATTTTGATAGTAAAACCACTACATTTGCAGACAGAAAAAAATATATTGGCGCTGAACTGTGGCGACGCGCATTTTGTGGAGAGTGCAGCCCCAGTTTCACACAGAGAAATGTGTTTTATAACAACATAAGCCAAGACAAAAAAACAAAACAAAAACGTAACATATACATCACTAACGTTTCAGAAAAAAAACAACCCCCCCAAACAGGGAATTAATCCACCTTTGCTTATAGTTGAACAACCCGTCTTGTTACGAAGAATCAGGTCGGGAAACACACACACACACACACACACACCACCTTGGAAGGTTTTCGGTGTCGGTTGCAAGTCATGATAACTCTCCCCCCCCCCCCGCCCCAATTCCCTACCCACCCAGCACCCTTCCCCTCCACGGTCTCCCACTCCCATTGGATAACGGGACAGATCGTTGAAAACTGGTCACCTTTTATAACATGTAATATCGAATGCCACCCGGTTTGAAAATGGCTTTTATGCTCGCACATTTTTCAAATGAACGAGCATGTGATGGCTCGTGTTCAGAATGAATCAAAGGAATGAAGCGAGGGAAAGAAAGTGAGAGCGCACGAAGGAAAGAATGACTGAAAGAAAGAAAGAAAGAAAGGGTGAAGGAAAGAAAATGGCACAGCACGAAGGCAGTCATGAAAGAGCAGTGATGGACAAAAGTGCAATTAATCCAACACGTGGTGACAAGATGAATGAGGAGAAGAAAGAGGGAGGGAGAGAGAGAGAGAGAGAGAGAGAGAGAGAGAGAGAGGTGGGGAGGGGGATGAAGAAGAGAGAGAGAGAGAAAGGGGGGGAGAGAGAGAGAGAGAGGTGGGGAGGGGGATGAAGAAGAGAGAGGGAGAGGGAGAAGGAGGGAGAGAGAGAGAGACAGAGGTGGGGACGGGGATGAAGAAGAGAGAGAGAGAGAGGGAGACAGAGGGGGAGGGGGAGGAGAGAGAGAGGAGAGGGGGGAGGAGAGAGAGAGAGAGAGAGAGAGAGAGAGAGAGAGAGAACAAAAAACAACTAGACATACAGACACACACAGACAGACTCAGAGACGCAATATGCGATATGAAGCATACATCACAAAATCTCCGAGAGACGCGGCCCAGTGTCCAATTTATTGTGATGGTCTGTAAAGATAATGTATTTTTATGGGAAGCAATGAGACGGACCTTGCAGTCCACGAGTCAATTACAGTGCACCTGCATCGTGATCACAGGAAGATGAACGGATGGAGAGGGAGGGGCAGACGAGAGAGGAGCGTAGAATGCACATTAAAGACGACAGAAAACGTTTGTTTGTTTAACAAATAGTAAAGAGTGGTACATTCCACTTCCAGTGGTAACTCTCTCCATACACAACGTACACAACTTCAATGTACCTTTTATTTACCTGTGTGCTAGCTGAATCGGTAGCGTGAGCAGCACTGACTTGAAGTTGTGTACCATGTGTATGGAGAGAGTTACCACTCTTTACTATTTATTAAACAAACAAACGTTTTCTTTCGTCTTCTTTAACACAGACACTTCCTCAAAAAAGGAAGCGCCGGGCCTGTCCTTATACCGATCATTTTGACCTGTGCACACAACAGCAAAGACAGAAGAAATGTGCAAACACAAATTAGCGTTTATTCGAGACTGGCATAGCCTCTTTAATCCTGAACAAGCCACACAGAACACATTGACGATACAGAACAAACATGAAAGTGTAAGAGAAAGGAAAGAGAGAGAAAAGTACAGAGAGGAGATACAGAGAGAAAGAGACAGACAGGGTGATAGAGAAAGACAGAGAGAAAGAATATGAAAAAAAAAGGAGGGGAAATCACCATTAGGACGCAAATTAAATAACCCCCCTCACCCCCCCCTTCCCCAAAGAAAAAACAACAACAACAAAAAAACAAACAAACAAAAAAAACAAACCCAGCACAAACACAAACATCAACCCAACCACAACATTTCAGATACGAAAGATGATAATTTACACCTCCGAGCGGAGTTTGCGCTTAGCTATGATGGGATGTGGCGGTGTGCTCTCCTCTGGTGAGCTGTTCAGTGATGGGGTTTACGGGCAGGGAGGGGGGAATGGCTGGATGGCTGGATAGAGGCGCTTCTGATATGACGGGGCAGCCACGCACAGTGGCAGGACAAAGAGCTTGAGCGCGGTGCACGTGCGAGCTGATCGCGTGAGCCAGGTGGGTGTGGTAGTGTCGGTGTGCGATGTATGAACACGTTGTTCTTTGGAACGTACATACATACATGCGTGCGTGCGTGCGTGTGTGTGCGTGTGTGTGTGCGTGTGTGTGCGTGTGTGTGTGTGTGTGTGTGTGTGTGTGTGTGTGTGTGTGTGACCAGTGTGCCCGTAAATACCTGCACCGCACTCTGGACAAGTCAGTTATTTATGTGTGTGTGTGTGTGTGTGTGTGTGTGACCAGCGCACCAGTAAATACCTGCACCTGTGGACAAGTCAGCTATTTTCTCTGTGTGTGTGTGTGTGTGTGTGTGTGTGTGTTGCTTCAAATGCGTTCGTACAATAGACGTCCTCTGACTATGTCCGTCGACATGGGTACTAGATGGCACATGAAGGCATTTTTAAAAGACGAAAAACGGCAGAATGATGTTTTCCCGTGTGTGTATGTGTGTGTGTGTGTGTGTGTGTGTGTGTGTGTGTGTGTGTGTGTGTGTGTGAGTGTGTGTGTGTGTGTGTGTGTGTGTGTGTGTGTGTGTGTGTGTACGTGCGTGTGTGTGCGTGCGTGCGTGTGTGTGTGTGTGTGTGTGAGTGCGCGCGTGTGTGCGTGTGTGTGTGCGTGTGTGTGCGTACGTGCGTGCGTGTGCGCGCGCGCGCGTGTGTGTGTTTCTTCTTCTACCGCGTTTCATTATTTCATTTGTATATCGAAGTGAAAACAATTAATGAACGAAAATAAGTTTTTAAAACAGAGACAAGATATTTAGAAATAAAAAGCTGGAATGATAAAGAACTGATGCCACAGTGCTGGAACAAAACGAAGCATACACACTTGGTAGGGAAACCATTCGAGTAGGTCACGATACTGTATATGACAACACCAACAAAATCAGCGTGACAGTCCAACAGAAATTGTAGGTCCATGGATTTAAAACATAACTCTGGTCAGTAAAAGAAGAAGAAGAAGAAGAAGAAGAAGAAGAAGAAGAAGATAGGGAAAAAAGTTAGTATAACTTTGGTATGAGACAGATAGATTTCTACTGTCTTGTTTGATTGAAAATGAAGGGAAGGTGTGGCATTTAAAACAGCACTTACTTGGTATTCTTTTCACGAAACAGAGGGTATTCTTCTTTCAATGCACATGACACATAGGCTGACACACACGCATGGACAGATGTGTCATGGTATAATTATAAAGAGGGAGAGGGAGAGGGAGAGAGGGAGAGAGAGAGGGGGGGTAGGTGGACAAAGGGAGGGAGGGAGAGAGGGGAGAGAGTGTGAGAAAAGAAGGGGGGGAAGGAGAGAGAGGAAGAGGAAGGGATAGAGAGAGGGAGGGAGAGAGAGAGGGAGTGAGAGGGAGGGTGAGAAGAAGGGAGAGGGAGAGAGAGAGAGAGAGAGAGAGAAGGGGCAGAGGGAGGGAGGGGGAAAGAAGGTGGGAGGGAAGGAGAGAGAGGGGAAGGCAGGGAGAGAGGAAGATAGAGGGAGGGACAGAGAGAGAGGGAGGGAGGGAGGAGAGAGAGGGAGGGAGGACGGGGGAGACGGATACGGAGTCGAGAGAGAAATAGGGAGATGGCGAGCCTCTCTTCCTACCCACTTCTCTCTCTCTCTCTCTCTCTCTCTCTCTCTCTCTGTGTGTGTGTGTGTGTGTGTGTGTGTGTGTGTGTGTGTACACGTACCTGTATTCGTGTTTTTTTGTTGTTGTTTTTGAAGGCTCGTGCGCCCAAGAATACGATCTTACTTTAAAAAGGATGAAAAAAGTTTATAATGGGAATACAGGGCCCGTGATACGCACGTGCATAGATAAGCACGCAGATAAGCATGATACGTTGTTCCTGATTCAGGTTCTGTTTCAAAATAAAGACTAGAGAGGGGGGGAGGACGGTGGGGACATGAAGGTCAGGACTCCCAGCGATCTACAGGAGCAGGCGAAGGGGGAGGGGAGAGAGAGAGAGGGGGGGGGGAGAGAGAGAGGGGGGGAGAGAGAGGGGGGGGAGAGAGGGGGGAGAGAAAGAGACAGACAGACATACGTGGATAGTGGGAGAGAGAAAGAGCTACAGATGTGAGAGAAGGGGACTGGAGAGAGAGTACAAAGGGCACAGAGAAAGCAATGGCATACACAGAGACAGACAGACAATGAGGAGAAAGAGATAGAGAGGATGAGAGAGGGGGGGAGTTAGAGGGAGAGAGAGAAAGAGAGAGGGAGACAATGGGAGAGGAAAGGGTACAAGAAAGCAAACGAACTCACGGTTGAACATAACGAAAGAACAACCACCACCACCACAAACGTACACATACACCATGCGTCCAGTGCACAGGAACGCGCACCTACACTACAGCTTCTGAGACAGCAGCAGCAGCAGCAACAGCAACAACAGAAATAACGACATTAACAGCAGCTGCAACAATGACAACAGTAATAATAACATGAACAGCAACTGCAACAACTACTAGGACAACAATAACGCCACCAATAACAACTAGGACAACAGTAATAACGACATTAACACAGCAGCTGCAACAACAACTAAGGACAGCAATAACACCACCACCACCACCAACAACCACCACAACAACGCAGCCAAGACTTACTTGGGTTTCTCCAGAGGGTCGGGTTCGGATCTGCCCAGCCCTGCCGGGTGTTTCTCCGCTTCTTCCTGCGTGAACAGGTGCAGTTCCGCCTCCACCTTGCCCTGCGCGATACAGAGAAAAGAGTCCTCCATGATTAATTAACCAATCCAAGATGGCGCCGACCAATGGCGACACGGGGATAGCTGTCCTGTTTATTTTGTGCTTAATTCTGTTTATATTGATATTGCACTTGTATGTATCCTAATTTCTACTGTATCTGTGTTCGTGTATGATTTTCGATTCATGTTCGTATCTTGTTATGTACTATCCCCCCCCAACCCCCCCCCCCCCCCCCAATATTCCTTGTGACCCAGGTACACTTGATAATAAAGACATATTCTATTCTATTAAGTTCATCAATTGGACTGTGGGCTGGTTGGTTGGTTGGTTGGTTGGTTATCTGTTTATCGTGTTAATAGTCCGAGTTCCCCAGCCCCCTCCCCTAACCCTAACCTCCCCCGTCGTGCAAGAACAACACGTCAATTCTGACTGTTCTCATAATTGTTCCCACGCTGCTATTTTTGGGTTTCAATTTTATTCGATGAGGGAAGTGGAATGAGCAAGGACACGACTTTTTTTTCATTCCGGACCAAAGAGCAAAGAAAACAAGCAAGAACAGAGAGAGAGAGAGAGAGAGAGAGAGAGAGAGAGAGAGAGAGAGAGAGAGAGAGAGAGAGAGAGAGAGAGAGAGAGAGAGAGAGAACAAAATAATAACATACCAACGAAAGACGAATAGAAATACTAAAACGGACAGTTCACGCAGACACAAACAAATACACTTGCATTCGCATACATGACCATCAGTAATAACAAGTTTTAGTTCATACGATTTCATTTTAATATCTCCTGTTTAGGAAGAATGCTATTGCCATTAGGGCGGATTTACATTTCCATTCTAGGAAGAGTCACTGCAAGTTTATGAAAGTGTCCATTTGCTGTTCACTTGAAAAGCTGTCTACAATACCAGGAGGAGCTGCTCCAGTAACTACTTTGTGCACCAACAGAGCCTTGTATTCTAGTATTAGATACAGTGGAAGAATGTTCCATGATTTATAATCCTCAGTGGTTAATGAACTTGATTAAAAAAAAAAACTAGTTTAAGAGCACTTTTTTCGTTACAATATGCTTAAAGGTTTTACAGGGAGCGAGAGAGAAAGTATGTGTGCATTTGTGTTTACGTGCACAGGAGCAAATGAGCATGCACACTCGAAAGTGTGCAGCAGCAGCAGCAGTAACAGCACCACCACCAACAACAACAACACACACCACGCACACACACACACACACTACAGACAGACAGACAGACACACACACACACACACACACACACACACACTGACTGACTGACTGAAACCATTTATTATCAGATTAACTGTTTGTTGTACTGACATTTTCGCAACCATTTGAATAAAATATTAACTGAGCAACACAAGGAAATTCTGATTTGAGGAAAGTATGATTTAAAAAACAAAAAAAAACAAAACAAAAAAAAAACCAAAAAAAAACACACACATACATACAACGTGTCGTCTCCATCAAGGTCATCATCATAAACCCAACACCTGTCCGTTCACACATCAGGCTCTGCTGTTTCATGCATGAGGGGACCTTCACTGATCCGTGATAATGGATCTGGGCTAACACCCTCCCTGCCTCCCCTCCCCTCCCACATACACCACTCAACTGTCGTGTCGTGTCGTGTGTGCGTGCGCGCGTGTGTGTGTGTGTATGTATGTATGTATGTATGTATGCATGTGTGTGTGTATGTATATGTGTGTGTGTGTGTGTGTGTGTGTGTGTGTGTGTGTGTGTGTGTGTGTGTGTGTGTGTGTGTGTGTGTGTGCGCGCGCGCGTGCCTGTATGCGTGCGTGTGTGTGTTGTGTGTGTGTGCATGCGTGTCAACCAGAAAAACCTCCAAACAAAACAAAAAAAAAACAGCCATGCAAATGTAAGCCTATTAGATATGATGATGGAGCGTGATAGTTGCCGCCCACGGATGCAGAAGTAGTTCATCTTTTATCGACACCCTCCATTCCCCCCCCACCCCCATCACCCCTACCACATCCTCTTCCCTCTGTGATACGAGGGTGGATGGATTAAATGTTTGCCCCCCCAAAAAAAACAACAACAACAAACAAACAAAACAAAAAAAAAAAACTGCAACAAAAAACAAAAACAAACCCACCACCAACAACAAAACAACAACAACGAACACACACAGAACACACACACCACCTCTTCAGTAACACCACATGATGTGCAGCCGACACTTTGATGATAGCGTAATGGGATTCTGATCCACTGGATCATCCCAGATCGCTTTGTGTTCAGCTGCCATTATATCATAAAAGACGCACGCACAAGCTTAACACTACTGTCTGTGTGTGTGTTCGCTTGAACAAAAAACAAAAAAAACACGCGCCATCTTCGCGAGAGTTATCCGAGCACTGTTCGGTGTGTTATGAACGCAAGCAAAGCTCTTGTCAGTCTCACTCCATCGGCAGATTACCTCCTGGGCTGACTGACTTCGCCGTCATCACTATCCATCCATCACCATCACCATCACCACCCGCTCCCTTCCCCCACATTCCTTCAGCCTCCCTCGGTGACAACTCCGCTGTTTTCTTTGGCTCCTCGCGTGACATCAAAATCGATTTCAGACTTTACGTAAGAAAAAAAACAAAAAAACAACAAAAAACATCCCCTCCTCCTTCTCTCCCGCTTATCTCCGCTGTGCCTTCCTAAAGAAGGCTGGGGGTTTGGGGGTTTGGGGGTTGGGGTGGGGGTGGGGGGTTTGGAGTCGGTCGCCCTCCATCTCCATCACACCCACCCTCCCTTCCCAGCCCCACCCCCAAAACCCTTACTCGCTCCGAAGCTCACCCCGTGGTGTGGAGCGAAAACAAAGTGTGGAAAAAGCAACAGCGGCACAGCGTCTCCAGGCCGCGGGAGCCAGACCAGCTGGCTACTTGTTGCCCCGGCCTCCCAAAACTCGGCCCTGTCTCCGCTATTTATTTTCCCTGCAAAATGGAGGAATAGGCGGTTTGTTTGGCAACGGCTTTGTTGTCGGTTCCCGCGGCCCGGGCCGTGCCAGAGTCGGCCGCGGCTTGTGTTTTGCTTGTCAGAGTGCAGTCCCTTGATTGCCTATCGCGCATGCGCGGCACGCCAGGGGATATTTTTGTGGGTGCGGGTCTGGAAAATTCCTCTGCAAGTCTTTTGGCGGCGATAAACGATTGGTGTCCTCTGGAGTACAGACAGGGGTGCAAACACGGAGGGTGGGTGGGTTGGGGGGGTTGGGGATGGAGTGATGGAGTGGGAGGCGGGGATCTGGATCTGGAGAGGGGGGTAGAGCGTGAGTGTGGGGCCGGGATGGAGCTGAGCAGTCAGAGGGCATGAAATGAGGCAGGTGTGTGGAGGTAAATATACAACACGTTTTCCTGTGTCAGCGTCGGCAATGAATTCCGAGTGGTGTGCTGCTGCTACGACTGTTATCATTCACTGTATTGGGGCAATGCCTCAAGCGTGTGTTTGCCGCGAAACACAAGGGCTTCAAAATAAAAGCATACAACGCCGACTACTTGTTAAGTTCACACAGACACACACATCATTCAACGTTCGTATAGATTGCAAGTTCCAAGTTCGTGTAGAATTCTACGTGTAGGATCACTTTGCCATTTAAACAACTGACCAATTCCATTTGTTTCCAAGGGATGTCCATAAACGGTATGTTCGTAATGATTAAAGGCTATAACATACAAGACTGATACAAACTGCCAACATTTCAAACAATAGATTCGTCTTGAAACAATGTGGTCAGTGGAAAACGAATGATCGTACCTTCAAAACTCACCCCTCACTCATTCACACGGGATCAGGAGATCTTCACCCTCAAAACCATAATGTTGGCCAATGAGGTGGGGAAAGACATTATCCTCCCTTCGTATTCCACTGGGTCATGGCGGGACTCGAATCTAACTTCGGAGGGGTCGGGGGGTGGGGGGTGGGGTGGGGGGGGGGGGGGGGGGGGGGGCGGGTATCATTGGGGTTGGAAGTCATGCGCCATTTGCCCCGAACTTCTAGACCGTTTTTCTCTTTAAGATACAGGTATGCGTCGTTCATGCACATCGTCAGGGGTTACGTTCTCTCTTGGTACCTGATCCCAACCCGTACAGGTAACCCGGCCCATCCCCACCCCCTTAGCTTAACTCCCCACCCAACACACACATTCTCTCTCTCTCTCTCTCTCTCTCTCT
>NC_134878.1:45837751-45847751 GCF_041734735.1 Babylonia areolata
CAACAACAAAAAACAAAAAAAAAAAAAATGCAGAAAGAAGGAAAGAAATATCCAATGGGGTGAAAGATTCATTTCTTGTGCGTGCACAGAGCAGAGGCTAGGCACACACGCACGCATACGCAGACATACGGCTGCATTTATCTCCGCAGCTACAAACGTTTACAACAGCGGAGGAGCAGGACTAATCAGAAACAATACAAACCACACGAATACCAGTGTCGCGCTCTCGAACGCGCACGTTTGCACACACACACACACACACACACACACACACACACACACACACACACACCACACTGACAGCACATGTACGCATGCGCAAACTATGGAGACACACACACACACACACACATACACTCACACGGGCACGTGAGTACACACACACACACACACACACAAATATATTGTGTTGACTCGATCTCAATTCTCTTATTTCTCTCTCCCCCCCCCCCCCCTCTCTCTCTTTGCACTCGTGTACTAGAATCAGTCCATATATCTGCATGTAAACGATTTCTGACTTAAGTCCCAAAACTCCGAACGTTATGGTACACGGTGTTACAGTCAGGTATCCCCTCTTCACTGATTGTTGTGCAAGTGCACTGCGATACCGGTTCAAACTACAACAGATGCCCATAATGAGAACTGCAAAATGAATTTATATCACGAGTGCTAGCAGGATGACCAGCTGCCAAAATGATATTTCCCTACACAACTGGGCGCCTACAGTTATTAAGTGATGTTTATATATTTATGGATTTTATCAAGTTTGGTATAATGGTGGCATTGGGAGACGAGAAAGCATTCAAACGACGTATGGTTGACTGATATGAGCAAGGCTGGTCAAGCAAACTATATAGTAGTAATCGTCATCAAAATATACGGTTCCTTTAAATCATTGCTGCAGCCAGAAGAAAAAACAACACCCGATATTACCATTGCTAAATTTAGGTAATCTTTCATTAGATTCAGATTTGGAAGAAGCAAACTAAAAGTTCATCAGCGTTATTTAGATTGATACAGCTCGACTCTCTCAGACTGGTGCGATTCGCAGACCAATTCTGAGTTTAACTCTCAGACTATTATCAAATTCACTACGGACCAAGTATTGTTCTGATGTCAAGTGCATATGCTTTAGTAACCTGACAATTAAGACTATAATTTTTGACTGTAGCTTGATGAAGCCTTATGTACACGAAAGTGTGTCTTCACAAGTGACTGAGAACGTTGGTGTTTTTGACTTTTTGCATTCATTATCAGTTGTTTCGCTTATCAGTTTAACGACTTCTCTTTTACGAAGTCCTTTAAGTAATTTCCTGTAATTGTATTTAGATGATTTATTTTCAAATCTCACCTTCATTTCGCCTTCATTTGCCCAGTTTTCCCCAACTTTCCGTTCATTCACATCTCCCACCCCTTCTAACCGATAATACTCAAATGTATTCATAAATACTTTAACAAAATGTCTTCAATCACCGATATGTGTGACGGGACATTAAACAAAATTCCTCCACAGCTTGAAAACTGTACATTTTGCGGACGAGGGAACGAAGGTGAAATTCATTCACTGGCAATCTGTCCACAGTTTGAGAAAGGGATACATATCCGAACTTTTGAAACAATTTAAGGATTCCTCTATTGTCCCACTTGCTTCAAAATGCAAATGATTATTGTGACCAGCAAAGTTGATCTTCTATACGTTACAACAGAGCGACCCCAGTCTTAAATGAAAGTCATTTCTAAATTACCCTTAAACTCGTCATTTTATTTTAGTTATATCTTCAGCATGTCCGTACTAATCATTCTCAAGGTTTGGTTTGTATGTGTGTACAACACGTCTAACTACATGGTTGGTGATCTTACATCAAAGGTTCTGAATTTCTTCAGTTCTGTGCATGTGTATGTTTGTTATGCATTAGAGTGTGTCTGAATATCTACTGTCCCTTTACAACGCTTTGCTATTTCTTAATGCCTCGACGTCTAGGTGTATAAAAAAAAGCATATGTATGCTTATTCCTTCTTCTTCTTCTTCACGTGTGTGTGTGTGTGTGTGTGTGTGTGTGTGTGTGTGTGTGTGTGTGTGTGTGTGTGTGTGTGCGCGCGCGCTTTCATGTGAGTATGTGTGAAAGTCCGTGCATGATAAGTTGTACCTTGCTCTAGTGTTGGTTCTTAGCTTAAAAAAAAGGTTGTTATGAATGCGCAATATGCAGGATGAATGTACGGTACAATATGCCTAATGTTAACGTTCATATTTTAAGTATATTTATATAAAGAATTACGATGTAATAATTATTAATTGGAATGTTTTTAAAGCGAGTATGTGGACTTCTTTATTTGAAAACATATGTTTATTACTCCTGTTTCATCAAGTAATCCGTGTGTGTGTGTGTGTGTGTGTGTGCGTGCGTGCGTGCGTGCGTGTGTGTGTGTGTGTGTGTGTGTGTGTGTGTGTGTGTGTGTGTGTGCGCTCTGATTATCTGGTTGTGTTTTGCCGCACCTGACGCAATTTATCTGTATGAGATAAGAAAGTTATTCTTATTATTATAATCGATGTACAATATAGTAGGCTATGCTCATGATTATATTCAAAATAATCTTTATTGACTCTTTGTTTTTACATTTAAAATATTACCTGCAATGTGAGGAATGAATGTATGAAACGGCGTTTGTGATATTTTATATTTGTGTCTTCGTTATATTCCTAATAGCTGTTGTTGTTTTTACAGTTCTGGTCTCCGTGTTGTTTACTTGTCTGTGTTGTGATAATGCATCTGGCCAAAAATCTCTAGCTGGAGATGATAAAGTTATCTTATTTTATCTTCTTCGTTCGTGGGCTGCAACTCCCACGTTCACTCGTATATACACGAGTGGGCTTTTACGTGTATGACCTTTTTTTTCTTTCTTTTTTAAACCCGCAATGTAGGCAGCCATACTCCGTTAAATGCTTATTCCACTTCCCGCATAGGTAGAAAAAAAAGGTTCGTTCGTCCGTTCTCTCTCTCTCTCTCTCTCTCTCTCTCTCTCTCTCACACACACACACACACACACCATATCTCACACAATTTCGTTTCGTTTCGTTTTTGTTTCCATCACACAACCATCCAATCCCCCCCCGCCCCCCAACACAGACGTGCACCGTTTTACCCATCCATCCAGTCCCGACGTCTCCCGAAACCTCTGACCCGCACACCCATCTCTACACGGCCTCCCCAAGCCCCCCTCCCCTCCCCCTCCCCCCCAAAAAACCCAAAACAAAACAAAACAACAACAACAACAAAAAAACAAACAAAAAAAACAACAACCACCAACAACCCCCCCCAAAAAAAACAACAACAACAAACAAACAAAAAACAAAAACAAAAACAAAACAATCAAAAAAACAACAACAAAAAACAAGAACAAGAACAAAAACCAAAACAACAACAACAAATAAACCAAAAAAAAAACAACCTCACACACCTTCCTCTGCCCACTTACCAGCCTACCCCACAACACCCCCACTCCTACCCCCACCCCACAGCAGCGACAGCAGACGAAGCGAAGTGGCGCCAACGACGCGGCCTTTGTGAAGACTCAACAGCCGTGAAGGATTCGCTGCATTGATCACCCTCCCTCCCTTCCTCCCTCTATCCCACCTACCTACCACCCCACCATACCTTCCCCTTGCCCCCCTCTCTCTCTTCCCCCCACCTTCCAGGCCTCTTGTGGTCCCCTTCATCCTCCCCCTCCCCCCCACCTCCCTCCCACGACCTACCCACATACATCATGTAAACCCGTTCCTCTTTCTCAGACACCATGTTTTTTTTAATTTTATAAAAAAAAAATAATAAAAAAAATTAAGCGTGTGTGGGCTTCCTTCATCCACACAAAAGCAAATCCAGTCACTCTTCTTTGACATCACACACACACACAAACACACACACGCATACACACACAAACACACGCAAACACGCATACACACATAAACACACACACACACACACACACACGCACACACACACACACACAAACGCACACAACACACACACACACAGAAAACTAAAAAGGGACAAAACTCCTAAACATAGACACGCATGCGCGCACATAACTTCACAAGCATCCTGGTGTGAGAGACATCGAGCCCATGAAGCAAAGCCCCTCCCCCGTAAACACAGGGTGCAGCGAGTACCCGAACCCCGGCCCCGAAAGGTTCCCTCTGCAGACACAATGACGACGGCCCCAATGTGCCGGGTGACAGCAAGATTGGGATCTGTCTTCAACGCTCGCATCAATTATGCGTGGGGCTTGAATTTTGTGTTGATACCTCGACATTCCTGCATGGAATGGGTGATGACAGCTTCCCCCAGTCTTGTATGGGTTTTTTTGTGTTGATACCAATCAATTTCTACATGGACAATGATGCTGACAGCTTTCAATTTCTGTATGGATTTCGTGTTGACACCTTTCCATTTTTACATGGACATGGCGTGGACAGCTTTCCGTTTCTGTATGGATTTTGTGTTGATACCTTTCCATTTTTACACGGATATGATGCTGACAACTTTCCTTTTCTGTATGGATTTCGTGTTGACACCTTTCCATTTTTACATGGATATGGCGTTGACAGCTTTCCATTTCTGTATGGATTTTGTGTTGATACCTTTCCATTTTTACACGGATATGATGCTGACAACTTCCCTTTTCTGTATGAATTTACGTTGATAGCATTCCATGTCTACACAGACATGATGATGACATCGTTCCATTTCTGCATAGGACTTTGTGTTGATACCTTTCCATTTCTACATGGATATGACCTGCCTTGGACACGCCACATCATGAAAGATCCAATGGTAAAACAAAACTCGATCCAAGGATCTGTGAAGGACGACGGGCTGATGACACTGCAGAATGGACAGAGAAAACCATTTGCTGACACCCATGCTTTTGACACGCAATCGACACACCTGGAAGAATCTGGAGCCAGTTGCATTGCTCGGACGGAAGAGCCTAGTATGGTCGTAACCCGCTACTAACTGTGTGCAGTATGGAACTGACCAATGGCGTAGTTCGGTCAACGCAGGCATTTGGTCACGTGTAACTGTCAAAAAGTTAGAACCAAGCAATGCAACTGACACCTAGTGAACAGTTCTGCGCGGCGCGCCTATGACTCTTCACAAAGCTGATGGAGAAGAATAGAAAAAAAAGTCAATAAAGAAGAAGATAAAAGAGGAAGAAGAAAAAGGTTTAGCCTTTAGGTCTTGGAATATGCTACACATAATATACAGACAATGCAGAAGAAAGAAATGGCTGCCTCGAGGGATTTTGTCTTTCTTCGAAATGAAAGAACATATGAGGCAAGGTGAGTAAAGTTATTAAACAACAACAAAGAGAAGTAACTTTCCCCACTTACAAGGGACACAACTCCACGTCAGTGCTGCCGGTGCAGCTAGTGCACAGGTGAAGGAAGGATACACAGGACAAACCCAGACATTTCCTTAAAAAAAAAAAAAAAAAAAAAAAAAGAAAAGGAAGCTCAGGACTTGTTCTTAACACTCATCATTTAGACAACCAAACTAGATTTTTTTTCTGTTGGCTCATACAAATGCTCATCACCAGGTCAGTAAATGAAACAAAAGACAAAAACAAATAACAGCCCGTACACTCGTCCTTAATTTCTACGTACATAGTAACCAGTATGTAAAAAAAAAAAAGAAAAAAAGAGAGAGAAAAAATCTAGAAAGAGAATTATAACATTTTTAGAAGCAAATGACTCGCAACTTTTTCCAGTAAAAGGTGAATGTAACTTTTTACGCAAAAAGAATGAAACAAAGGGGAAAAAATTAATGAACGCATTTCACCACAGGTGGGTGTTTTGGTTAAAACCCGAAAAAACACAAAAAACAAACAAACAAAAAACAAAAAAAAACACACAAAAACGAAGAAAAACAAACAAAAAAAAAACAAAAAAAAAACAAAACAAAAAAAAAACAACAAAAAAAAACGCTGGTCAGTGTCCTCATCTGCCATTTTATTTTTCTTTCCTTTTATGTCTCCTTTCTTTCTTTCATTTTTTTTACCATTCTTCTACATTCATCTCTCTCTCTCTCTCTTATTTATTCTATGTTTTTGACCGTCTGGGGAATCAGATACTCCTGTTCGTTTTTCATTAGACATGAAACGGATCTTCAGTTTCTTGGTCTTCAAAGTTTGTTTTCACCTTTGCGAAAAAATTAAAAGAAACAAAATATTCTGCTGTTTTTGCTGATGTCCTCGGTCGTATTATCGTTCTTGTTCTTCTCTGTGCGTTTTTTTTTCTTCTTGCTGGTTTTGTTTTGCCTTCTCATGCGATGATTTTCCTTTCATTTCTAGCCTTTTCCACGTCTGGTTTTTTTTTTTTTTTTTTCGTCTTCTCTGCTGTCATTTTCTTTCAGATCTTCATGCTTGTCGCCTCTTTGTTTCTTGTCCGTTCTATCATTGCACGCTGAAAATGACTTCTCTCTGGTTTCTCTCTCTCTCTCTCTCCCTCCCTCCTCTACCCCCTCTCTTCCCCTCCCTCTCTCTCTCCCTCTCTCTGTCTCCGTCCCTCTCTCTCGATTGCTCAAAAGTGATTTTGAATTCATGGATGTAAGATGTTTACGGAACTGTCTTGTGAAATTACGAATTGGTGTGTTACCAATAAAAGGATCCAGGTGGCGTAGGTCCCTCAACTTAAATTCCAGTAATTTATGTATAGTCTGTAAAGTTGATGAATCCGAACACCACTTTATTTATGTGTCTCCCTCATATACCAGTATCAGAAACAAGTACTTAACAGGTATTGTTCAAGATTACACCGAAATATTGAAACACGGACCTACTAAAAAAAATAAGAAAGTTGAGTATGTATCTTTTCCATGCTCTTCGTCATAGATAACGGTTTGCAGATGTGTAATTTGACCTTAATCAAGAATTGTTTGGTTTAATTATTCAAATGCTACTTAATTGACATGATATGCATACCTAAGATGTACACGTTTTGCCAGAGACCCTTTCCTATGGGCGGGTGGCCGCCTTAAGGAATTACATTTGTTCTTCTCTCTCTCTCTCTTCTCCCTTCAACCCCCCCCCCCCCCCCCCCCCCCCCCCGACATTTATACATCTTTTTTTTATATAACAGTCTGTCAAACTGAACGCATTTCTGTATGATTACATTCATTTGTCACACTGATTGTTTCCCTAATATTTCATCCACGTTTTATTTCACGTTCGATTCACGAGAGGCGTCAGAAATGGCCTGAGCATCTCACATATCAAGTAGGTTCTGTAAACTACAAGAAACGGAATGAAAACCAGAGACGGAGACAGACACTCGCTGTAGATATAAACAACACTCGCTCGAAATCCTCTGCAAGTCTGTGATGGCGTTCAGCGCGCTCTTGGTAGTTAGTGTTCTGTTTTAGCGGGAGTGTGGGTGACAGTGTGGAAAATGCGGTGGATTCAAATGGCTAATTTTAACGGTTGATTCCACAGCAAAAGATTAGAAACAAGCAAGCAAACATACAAACAAACAAACGGAAACCCACCACACTATCCGAAACACACACACACACACACACACACACACACACACTGCCGTTTGTGCCTATCGCATTGCGTACAATTACCGACCAACAGGTGTATAGTATGGTTTAACCTCTCTTTCTCAATATCAGAACCCCCCCCCACCCCCCACACATACACACCCATACACACAAAGCAACCGGCTTTTCTCTGCGATGCGCGCGTAGCAAGAACAGCAGTCGAGCACGATAAACACGACAGACTGACAAAGAGTTAAAAAAAAAAAAAAAAAAGGAAGAAAAGAAGAGAGACAGAGAGCGAGAGAGAGTGCCAGAGAGACAGAGACACAGAGCGAGAGAGAGAGATAGAGACAGATAGAGACAGAGAGAGAGAGAGAGAGACAGAGAGAGAAAGAGAGAGAGAGAAGTGTAAGAGAGAGAAAGCGAGAGACAAAGAGAGAGAGAGAGAAAGAGAGAGAGAAGTGAGAGAGAGACAGAGACAGAGAGACAGGGACAGAGGGAGACAGAGAGAAACAGAGAGAGAGAGAGAAGTGAAACAGAGGCAGAAAGAGAGAGAGAGAGAGAGAGAGAGAGAGAGACAGACAGACAGACAGACAGACAGACAGAAAGACAGAGAGAGAGAGAGAGAGCGAGAGAGGAACGCTACACACGTGATGGAATACACAACGATGAGACAGTCCTCTGGTGACAATGATGATGATGACAGTGATGAGGCTGATGATGATGATGATGATGATGATGATGAATGATGATGGTGATGATGATGGTGGACGATGATGATGATGATATGGTGATGATGGTGGCGGTGGCGACGACGACGATGATGATATGGTGATGATGGTGGCGGTGATGACGATGATGATGATAATGATGATGAATGATGATGGTGATGATGATGGTGGATGATGTTGATGGTGATATGGTGATGATGGTGGCGGTGATGATGATGATGATGAATGATGACGGTGAGGATGATGGATCATGATGATGATGATGATATGGTGATGACGATGGTGACGATGATGATGATGATGATGATGGTGCTGCTGCTGCTATTGATGTTGTTGGTAGTGATGAAGAAGAAGAAGAAGAAGAAGAAGAAGAAGAAGAAGAAGAAGAAGAAGAAGAAGAAGAAGAAGAAGAAGAAGAAGAAGAAGAAGAAGAAGCTGCTGCTGCTGTTGCTATTGGCGTTGTTGCTGATGTTGCTATTGATAATGATGATGGTGATGATGTTGTTGATGATTATGATGATGATGATGATGATTGATGATGATGCTGTTGCTACTGATGATGATGATGATATGATGAAGATGATGATAATGTTGCTATTGGTTTTGTTGATGATGATGCTGCTGCTGCTGTTGCTATTGATGATGATGATGCTGTTGCTATTGATGATGATGATGATGATGATGATGATGATGATGCTGTTGCTATCGATGATGATGGTGATGATGATGATGATGATGCTGTTGCTATTGATAATGAAGATGCTGCTGCTGCTGCTGCTGCTATTGATGATGATGATGATGATGATGATAGTGGCAACAGGTTCTGGCATGAAGGAAGGAAAGAGGGAAGAAAAGAAAAAACAACACCCCAACCAACAAACAAACAAAAAACAAAACAAAACAACAGCATGCAGGACAGGGGAAAGGAGGAAGGGGGAGGGGGATGGACTACAGGAGTGGTAGGGGCAGGAGAGGGGGTTAGGACTAGGGTGTGGGTGGGGGTGGGTGGAGGGGAGACAGATACCCACAACTGTTCGCGACGCGCTGTTTGACTTGTCGCTAGGTGGCCAACCGTTGCGTGGAAAGTTAATGGGTTATGGGTCTGTTACGGGGTAGAGAGAGAGAGAGAGAGAGAGAGAGGGAGGGCGGGCGGCACACAGACAGAGACAGAGAAACACAGAGAGACAGAGATAGAGGGGGGTAGAGGGAGAGAGAGAGGGAGAGAGAGAGACAAGAGTGAGTGATATAAGACAGAGAATAACAGAGACAGAGAGACAGAGGGGAAGAGAGTGGCAGAGAGAGGAAAGAGAGAGAGAGAGAGAGAAATAGAGACACAAAGAGAGGGGGGGGGGAAGAAAATGGAATGAGGTGGTGGGATGGGAGGGGAAACAAAAAAAATGACATGGGGGGAGGATGGAGATTGGGATGGGAAGAGGGAGTGGGATGATAGACAGAGGGATGTGACAGGGAGGTGAGAGAGAGAGAGAGAGGTGTGTGAGAGAGAGAGGGGTGTGTATGAGAGAGAGAGGGGAGAGAGAGGAATGAGAGAGAAAGAGAGAGGGGTGAGAGAGAGAGAGGTGTGTGTGTGAGAGAGGGTGAGAGAGAGAGAGGGGTGAGAGAGAGAGAGAGGGGTGAGAGAGAGAGGGGTGAGAGAGAGAGGTGTGTGAGAGAGAGAGGGGTGAGAGAGAGAGGAGTGAGAGAGAGAGAGGTGTGTGAGAGAGAGGTGAGAGA
>NC_134878.1:45850251-45860251 GCF_041734735.1 Babylonia areolata
GTGTGTGTGCGTGCGTGCGTGTGTGTGAGTGTGTGTGTGTGTGTGTGTGTGTCACACTGCATGTATGTGTGGTGTTGTGTGGCATGGTGCGGTGTGTGTGTGTGTGTGTGTGTGTGTGTGTGTGTGTGTGTGTCGGTGTGGTGTGTGTGTGTATGTATTTGTGGCCGTCATTACGTTGATGGACTACTCTCCTGCTTGTGTGTATTGTGGAGCCCCTCACATTGCAGGTGAACTCCTGGAACAATGACGACACAAGTGGCAGCCATGGGCCAGGGACCGATGGTAAGCGGGGGTTGTGACAGCAGTTGAGCGGTACTGACGACTCTTCCTCTGTTCCCTTCACTTTGTTTCTGTCTTTTACGGTCAACGGGTCAAGTGTTTTAGTCTCCACTCTGTCGAGGGCAAGAGATACAGTTGGAAGGCGGGGCCAAAACCTCCCCTTCCGCCGTTTTAAACCTTCTCAAACCGAGGTCATGTATCCATTCACACCTGGGTGGACTGAAGAAAATCGGCTTAAAGTGTCTTGCCCGAGGACAACGAGGAAGATAGGAGTAAAGAGCTTTGCCCGAGGACAACGAGGAAGATAGGAAGATAGGAGTAAAGAGCTTTGTCCGAGGACAACGAGGAAGATAGGAGTAAAGAGCTTTGCCCGAGGACAGCGAGGAAGATAGGAGTAAAGTGCTTTGCCCGAGGACAACGAGGAAGATAGGAGTAAAGAGCTTTGCCCGAGGACAACGAGGAAGATAGGAGTAAAGTGCTTTGCCCGAGGACAGCGAGGAAGATAGGAGTAAAGTGCTTTGCCCGAGGACAGCGAGGAAGATAGGAGTAAAGTGCTTTGCCCGAGGACAGCGAGGAAGATAGGAGTAAAGAGCTTTGCCCGAGAACAAAGAGGAAGATCGGAGTAAAGAGCTTTGCCCGGGGACACAACGGGCTTGTCGGAACGCGGGCCTCGAACCCTGATCACTGGTGGACACTGGACCAGAAGTCCGACAGCTAACCGAATCGGCCACAGCACCCCTTTTACAACAGCAGGCGTGTCTACAAAGACTTCCTACCCGAAGCGCACATAACCACATACACCTTTTTCACCCGTCCAGCAACCCTAATTGTCTTGCTTTATCATTATGCAGACAGACTCTGCCGATTCATCATGACCCAGACTCTACCGATCCATCATGACCCGGACCCGATCATTGTCAGAAGTTTTCAGTCTTACGAAGTGACCATAATTTTCTCAAACCAAAGGAACTATAGTGTTAGCGATGGATGATGAATTCACTTCTCGAAGTGGGATGATGAATACACTTCTCGAAGTGACCATACTTTCTCAAAGCTCAGAGACTACGGTGTTAAAGGTGGATGATGATTCCACTTCTCGAATTGACCCGCATAATTATTTTCTCAAATCAAAGGAACTGCAGTGTTAGCAATGGATAATGATTCCATTTCTCGAAGTGACCATACTTTCTCAATGCTCATAGACTACGGTGTTGGCGATGGATGACGATTCCATTTCTCGAAGTAACTACAGTTTCTCAAAGCACACAGACTACCGCGTGAACGATGGATGGTTCCACTAATCAGCTCCGACATACAGGCAGCTGAGTGCGAAAAAAAACAAACTGGAGGATGCCTGTCAGGCCTGCCCGACGTTCCTGGATGACATGTTAGATGTTGCACGTGCATAGGAGGCATGCCTGTACACAGCATCAACAGGCAAGAGGCCTTTCTTTTCGAGAAATGGGAACTGACAAAACGCTGCCGGGAGCCGTATATCACTAGCTTTGTTGAACGCCCCGCTGAATGGAGACATACTTCCACACATACACACAAAAAAACGAGATCTGTTGCACTCCTTTCTCTTCTCTCGCCTGTGGTGATGGTGGACCCACAGCAAGGGATACCCCACACCCGTCAACATATCAACATACCGTCACAACATATACACAGACGCGCACACGCACGCACGCACGCACGGACGCACACACACACACACATACACACACGAGCGCGCGCGCGTATGCACAAACACTCACACACACGTGCATCCTGGACACAAATCAGGTCAGAGAATGGGGGAGAGGGAGGGTGAGAGGGAGTGTTGAAAAGGGAGGAAGTGACAAAGAAAAATGGAGGGAGGGGAGAGAGAGACAGACAGAGAGAGACAGAGACAGGGACTGTGTGATAGTGATACAGACAGGGAGTCGAGAGAGAGAAAGGGAGAGAGAAACTGAAACCGAAATTCTATTTACTCAGATGACCATCGGCCCAATCTGAAGGGACCTGAACAAAGATCCATCATGACCCGAAAACATCTCATCAAACTATACATATTTCTTACTAAAAGCAACTGCACGTCTCTTTAAGGCTTTATATAAATATAGTAATAAATTTCATATCAGAGAGAGGGAGAGAGACAGGCAAAAGCACAACACGCATAATATGAAACAAAAAACAAACAAAAAAAGCACACAACAGAACAAGAACCCCCACCACACACACACACACACACACACAAATACCCATTCCCACCACACACACACTGGCACGCACGCGCACACACACACACACACACACACACACACACACACACACACACACACACACACACCCACTCCCACCAGACACACACACACACAACCCCCCCGACTCCTACCACAAACACTCTTACAGAACAAGAACCCCCACCACACACACAAATACCCATTCCCACCACACACACACTGACAAACACACACACACACACACAGAAACCCCCACTCCCACCACACACACACACACACTGACAAACACACACACACACAGAAACCCCCACTCCCACACACACACACACACACACCCACACACACCGACTCACACACACACACACACACACACACGCTCACCCCATCCACACCCAACCCCCACAATGATACAAACCAAACCTTCCACCCCACCAACTCACCCAGGAAGTCATCGGCGGAGAAGTGGTCAGCGTCCCAAACTTGCAGGTTGAGTCTGGCGGGGACCTTGGACTCGGTCTCGTCCCAGGAGAAGAGGGTCTCCTTGCGGGAGATGACGATCTTCTCCTCCGCCACCAGGTAGTCGAAGGGGAAGACGAAGCGCCAGTTGAAGTTCCCCTCTCCCGTCAGAGACCTGCAACCACCACCACCACCACAACAATGACCACTGAATGTTTAGTGGCTGATCACCTCAAACAAATACAAACTAAAACAACAACATCAACGCGCGCGCGCGCGCACACACACACACACACACACACACACACACACACACACACACACACACACACACACACACACACACACACACACACAAAAACTACAACGAAAAACTGTCTCCTTTTCTTCTTTTCTTTATCCTTCGACACCTTCTTCTTCTACTTCTTCTTCGACGTCCTGTTCTTGTTCTTTTTTTCTTCTTCTTCTTCTTCCTTTTCTTCGTTCACATCCTTCTCTTTTTCTTCCTCAGCAAAACCCCACTGACGGCAAAGGGGCTGGCCATACAGTATCTAAAACACTGCCCCTTCTTCTTCTTCTTCCTCGTACTCCACCTCCTCGTCTCCCTCTTCCCTCCCCATCCTTATTTTCTTCTGCTACAACTACTACTTCTTCTCCGTCGTCATTCTTAACTCTTTAAGGGTGATTGGGACGCCACAACCGCCTGAAATACCACCTATACACGAAACTCCGTATCGGCGACACAGAGCAGTGACCCTGCAGAACAGGCAGCCAGACAACAGAACATCTGCTTCAGTCCTGCCCGCTCCACCAAGCACTCCGAGAGAAAACCTGGCCCGACCCAATCCCAGCGGCCCGGAAGCTCTACGGAGGACTGGAGGACCTGCAACGTATTTAACTGCCGCCTTTGTCGAGGAGACGTTGGAATCCATCTGATAAATGACGAACGAGACAACAACTGGGACGCTGCACTGAAGAACTGTATTCCAGACAGGTCCAGTTCTGTCGGTTGTGTGTCATACGCCTGTGACTCGGCAAAAATGGTTTCTCCATCCATGCCGTCAGTCCATGGTTACAGTTCGTTTCTTGTTTGTTGCTTATGTCAGCATGAATGGGCTACACACTCCGCTTGGTCGATAACAATGCCCAATCAGTCCGTACTTTACCCAAAACTGATATCTTATTTTGGACACCGGATATACACACATAACGACCACCCCCTCTCTTCCCCTGCCTCCATCTGGTATGGGAGAACCTTTTATTTCAGAGAGAGATTACAAAGACTTCCTCAGAGGACGGGTACATGATATAAATACACACTCTGGAACTTTATGTCCCCTCTCTCTCTCCCTCTCTCTTTTCTTTCTCGCGGTGCGCACGTGCGCGCGTACACACACACACAAACAGGCACAAAAGTTCCAAGGAACACTGAAACTGGAAACTAATTAGAAATGATGAAATTACAATCCCCCCCCCCCCCTCTCTCTCTTTTTCCTCCAATCTCTTTCTTTCCCTCACTCCCTCTCCGGACGAGAAACTAATTAGAAATGATGAAGTCCAACAGAACTGAAACACACACACACACACACACACACACACACTCTCTCTCCCTCTCTCTCCCTTCTCTCTCCTCCCCCCCCCCTCTCTCTTGGACGAAGAGAAACTAATTAGAAACGATGACGCCCAAAGGAAATTAAAAAAAGAAAAAAAAAGAAAAAAAGAAGAAGAAATGCTGCGATATACACCAAGGGGGAGAAATGAAATGGGAAGGTGGGGGAAAAAGCAGGGGCAAAACACCGAGATCCATCCAAGCGGTGTTAGATGTCGCGACAAGCAACAACAAAAAAATGGGGGCCAACAACGAGCTGCCTAACAAGATAATGGAAGTCAAATCTCATTGCTGTTTCTTCTCTCTCTCTCTCTCCCCGTCGCCCCCGGCCCCCCAACCCCGTCCCCGCTTTTTTTCTGATTCTATTTTTTTTCTTTTTTTCTTTTCCCTCTTCTCATTGCAGATCTATTTTCTGTGTTGTCGCACCTCCGTCTAATTTTCCAGATTATCCAGTGGAAGTTTTTTTTCTTTCTTTTTTTTTCTTTCCCCTATCTCTCTCTCCCGAAAAGACAGGGCTCAAAGCGTTGACGAAAGTACCTGACACTCACAGAAGAGGGCGGGGGAGGGGTGGGGGTAAGAGGGGGGGGGGGGGGGGTGCGGACGTTGGTGGGGGGGTTGGGGAAGGAGGAGGAGGTGGGTATTGCAACAAAAGGAAGGCGTCCCGGAGTTTTCGAGCGATGCCAACACCTCTCTGGAGAGAGCTCCAAAGTCTCGCCCCCGACGTGTCAAGAGACAAAAAAGCCGCCGTGCTGGGGGCTCTGGGCCCTTGTATGTTGTAACACCGACAGTCAAGTCTATTCGAGTCGTACGTGCAAGACGATCCCCCACCCCCCCATCCCCCCTTCCCCCCGCTCTCTCTCTTCTCCTCCTTTTCCTGACGTCATGTCTCTTCTTTCCTGGCCTGATCACCTTACCCCCCACCCAACCTACCCAACCCCTCCTCTTCACAAACGGTTCCCGTCCCCCCCCCCACCTCCTCCCTCCCCCCCCCCCCCCCCCCTCTCTCTCTCTCTCGGAGAAAATTTATCCCTTCGTTGTTGGAATGATTTTGTTTGGTTTCAATGCTTGTCGTTGTTGTCGCTTGCAATTTCCGCTGTCTCCTTCGCACTTAAATCAGAAAATTTATCTTTTTTTGTTTTTTGGTTTTAACGCACTTTTCTTTTCTTTTTTTTTCATGTCGAGTGTGTGTGTGTGTGTGTGTGTGTGTGTGTGTGTGCTGGCTACCGTGATTGCTCACAATTTCCAATCATTTGCTGACTTATACCTCAGTTGACACCATGTAACCCCCACCTTTCAGCACTACCCCCCCCCCCTTGCCGCCCCCCTCACCCCCACCGTCTTTACAGCGGGTGATAGGTGGAAGGGGAGAGGTGTGTGGGAAGTGAAGTAGAGGGAGCGGGGGCAGGGTGGGGGGGGAGGTCACGGAGGGAGGGGGGGAAGGGGTGATGGTGGTGAAGGGGGAGGATGGTGACGGTGCCGCCTCCTGGCGGAAATTTCTATTTTCTGTTTTTGGATTCTAATTCAATTGCGTCCGGAAGGGGAGGAGAGGTGGGGAGGGAGGAGGGGTTTTGTGTGTGTGTGTGTGTGTGTGTGTGTGTGTGTGTGTGTGTGCGTGCGTGCGTGTATGTGTGTATGTGTGTGTGTGTGTGTGTGCGCGCGCTTGTGCTTGTGTATGTGTGTGTGACTGTGTGTATGTGTGCGTCCATGTGTGTGTGCATATGTGTGTGTGTGTGTGTGTGTGTGTGTGTGTGTGTGTGTGTGTGTGTGACCTGTTGGAATAGCCCTGACCTGATCTGACTCGAACATGAGAAGACAACGGAAATAACATGGGGTCCGAGGCAGAGGAGAGAGAGAGAGAGAGAGAGAGAGAGAGAGAGAGAGAGAGAGACAGACAGACAGAGAGACAGAGAGAGACGGAGAGAGAGAGAGACGGAGAGAGAGACAGAAAGATAGAGATAGGCGGCAAGGTGTGTGGGTGTGGGAGGTTGGAGCAAGGAGTTTGAAGGGGGGAAAACATTAAGAAAGAGAGCCAGGTGATTAAGAGAGAGAGAGAGAGTGGAGGAGGGGGGGGTGAGGAGGGAGAGGTGTGCAAAGGAGGAGGGGGAAGGTATGGGGAGGGGCATGCTAAGACCAGGGAAGAAGGTGGGAAGAAGGAGAAGAAGAAGAAGAAGAAAAACCACCAGGAAAAGTGTGTGCTACATTCGCTGTTACAGATGACAGCGCGAGAGAAAATAAAAGACGCACAAACCCTACTCTTGAACTCTAATGAGGCGGGTAATGCCGGGTCTGTAGTTTATGGCTGTAGCATTTACACAGGTGTGTAAACAAACAAGATATTAGACTGCAAGAGCAACAACAACAACAACAAAACAACAAAAAGAAAAAAAAAAGTGAGAGTGCAATAGCATTGGGAGTGCAAAACCCTTTAAACGAAAAGAAAAGAAAAGAAAAATCAAAGAACTTCTTACAACGGCACAAAGAAACTAAAATTCGTTAACGCATATGCAGATTTCGACTTTCAATATCTGGATAAGGACACACAGTAAGGGCATGATGCACACACTCTTCAGACCGAATCACATGACGAAAAGTATCTATTCAATCTCCGGTTTTGGGCAATGAGTCTGGTCAAAAAGAAAAGAAAAGAAGAAAGTGGTAAGCTGAAATAAACAAAGATCGAAAAACAAAGTGATAGTGAAAGAAAGAAAAAAAGAATAACAACTCTATTAGAAGAAGAAGAAGAAGAAGAAGAAGAAGAAGAAGAAGAAGAAGAAGAAGAAGAAGAAGAAGATTGATTGATTGATTGAATCTTTAATGGGTAAAGAATTAGGCACAGTAAAGGCCTTTTTACAATTCTGCCCATTTAACGACATAAAAAATAAAGAACGAACGACACAAAACATAAAAATAAAGAAATAAACTGAAATAAAATAAAATAATAAGAACGACGAATAAGAATAGGAACTTGAATAGTCTATTAAAGGTAACAAAGCGATGAAAAACTGGAACAATTGGTACATTACATGTACATAGGTACTTACACACACACACACACACACACACACACACACAAAAAAAAAAAATTATAAAACAAGCAACAAAGACATACGTACACATTCACGCCCACACACTCAAACACACACAAACACACACACGCACGTACTGTTCACACATACACATACATTCAATTTTTCATTCATCATGGCATGGCAGCTAGTGGACTGAGTACAAGCAAGCATTTGCAAAAGACCGCGAGTAGGTTAATCAAATGTATCGAATAGAAATATTCTTATCTTAGTTTTAAAGAGAGATATGGCTGGAATTTGACGACATGTCTTTGGAAGCATGTTCCATTCGATGCTTCCATTAAATGAGAGACTCATCTTAAATAAATCAATTTTAGGCTTTGGGACAATAGCTCTATCTGAATTACGTTGGAACTGGAAACAAAATAACGATTTTAAATATTGTGGGCATGCGTTATGAACAATTTTATGCATAAGAATCAATGTGTTATATCTAATAAGTATATGAACAGGTAATATTTGAAGTTCTTTGTACATATTGTGCACAGATCCACCTGTGGTATTTACATGGTTAATCATCTTAATGGCACGTTTTTGTAAAGAGCAAAGTGGCTTTAATGTAGAAGGAGGACATTTACCCCAAATAATCGAGCAATAGCTGAGGCGAGACTGGATATAGGCAAAGTAAAGCACACGTCTAGAATGATTATCAAGAAAGTGTTTGATCTGTGATAATTGGAATACACTAGATGATACTTGTTTTATGAGGCAATGAATATGTTCCTGCCACGAAAGATTTTGATCAATAGTAATGCCTAATAGCATATGCTTAGTAACTTGTTTGATAGTATTGTCTTTATATTTTATGTTAAGTTGTGCTTCTTTTATGTTCTGTCTTTTCTGACGAGGACAAATTAACATGCATTCTGTCTTTTCAGGGTGCACGACCATATCATTAGCATCACACCAGTTTTCGACAGATTTCATGTTGGCATTCAGGTGATAACTAATTTCGTCAACATTGTGACTAGCATATTGTATTGATGTATCATCAGCAAATAAATCACAGATTGCATGTTGAATTGACAAAGGTAGATCGTTGATATACAAGGAAAATAAGAGAGGGCCTAGAATTGACCCCTGCGGTACTCCTCTTGGAACATGCCTTTTGGAAGAAATAAAGCCACGTGAATAGACAGCCTGAATACGGTTTTCTAGGTAAGATCTGAGAAACAATAAGCAGTTATCGTCAATACCATAACATTTCAATTTGTGAAGCAATATTTCGTGATTGATTAAGAAGAAGAAGAAGAAGAAGAAGATTAAGAAGATTAAGAAGAAGAAGAAGAAGAAGGAAGAAAAAACAGCAACGATAAAACAGAATAGACAAGAAAGTATAAAGATACTTTTATTTGTATTGGATTTTGTTTTGTATTTCTCTTTTTATCACAACAGATTTCTCTGTGTGAAATTCAGGCTGCTCTCCCCAGGGAGAGCGCGTCACTACACTACAGCGCCACTCATTTTTGGCATTTTTTCCTGCGTAGTTTTATTTGTTTTTCTTATCGAAGTGAATTTTTCTACAGAATTTTGCCAGGAACAACCCCTTAGTTGCCGTGGGTTCTTTTACGTGCGCTAAGTGCATGCTGCACACGGGACCTCGGTTTATCGTCTCATCCGAATGACTAGCGTCCAGACCACCACTCAAGGTCTAGTGGAGGGGGAGAAAATATCGGCTGCTGAGCCGTGATTCGAACCAGCGCGCTCAGATTCTCTCGCTTCCTAGGCGGACGCGTTACCTCTAGGCCATCACTCCACTCCAATGATGAGAATGAACAAGGTGACAAAAAGAAAAAAAAAGAAAAAAAAAAGGAATAGAACCCCCTACCACCACCACCCCCACACCCCCTAAAAAAAATCAACAGAAAAAATGGGATTGCGGGAAAGAGATGCTGAATGAATGAAAGAAAGCAAAGGGAAAATAGAAAGAAGAAGAAGAAGAAGAATGATCGATTATTTGAATCTTTAATGCCGGGTAAAGAATTAGGCACAGTAAAGTCCTTTTTACAATTCTGCCCATTTAACGACACAAAACATAAAGAACGACACAAAACATAAAAATAAAGAAATAAAATGAAATAATAAGAACGAATAACGAATAAGAACAGTAACTGAAATAGTCTGCTAAAGGTAACAAAGCGATGAAAAGAACAACTGGTACATTACATGAAGAAGAAGAAGAAGAAGAAGAAGAAGAAGAAGAAGAAAAGGAGCAGGCTGTGGATGTGAACAAAGCTAAGCTTGCTCTACCAAGTCGACTTCGCAGCCGTTCAAGAAGTTGCACACAACCTCCCTCCCTCCCTCTCTCTCTAACTCTCTCTCTCTCTCTCTCTTTGGTCAAATGC
>NC_134878.1:45865251-45885251 GCF_041734735.1 Babylonia areolata
AAAACAACCGTCCTTCCTTCGCAATCAAACACCATCCCACCAGTTCACACACACACACACATGCACACACACAAATGCACACACTCAAGAGAGACTGAGAGGGAACCCACAAATTGTCGAAAGCAATGCTGGATTTAAGGTGACGTCAATTTTTGTGAATAGGTACATTTTAAATTTTGCTTAAAGTTGTTGTGGTTAGTTATATTTTTTAATGAGAGAGAGAGAGAGAGAGAGAGAGAGAGAGAGATAGTGACAACAAGCGGAGACTGTAAAAATTCTCTCTGAAATTTTGAACAGTGTACTGAAAAGTCAGTCAGAAGCACTGTGAAAACTTAAAACTGCAACAAATACAGGACGACTATGTTTCTTCTTCTTCTTCTTTTTTTTTTTTCGTTTTTTTTCCGTCAGATTCGGTTTCAGCTTCTCGAGGACTGAGGCGTCACTGCGTTTGGACGAAGTCCATATACGCTACACCATATCTGTAAGACAAATGCCTGGACAACGGGTTACCCAATGATGCGCTTAGTATAGTCCGGCCTTCAGTGCATACATGTGTATTTGCGTACCGATCCCAGTCACAGGAGTTCTTCTACAGAATTATACAAGAGGACAACCCTTTTGTTGCCATGGGTTCTTTACCAGTGCACCCAGATCGTGCTGCACAAGGGACTTCAGTTTATCGTCTCAATCGAATGACCAGACGCTCAGTTTGATTTTCCAGTCAAACTTGAGAGAAAGGCGCAATAGCCGAATGGTTAAAGCATTGAACTTTCAATCTGAGGGTCCCGGGTTCGAATCTCGATGGCGCCTGGTGGAGATTTTTCCGATCTCCCAGGTCAACAGATGTGCAGACCTGCCAGTGCCAGAACCCCCTTCGTGTGTATGCGCACGCAGAAGATCAAATACGCACGTTAAAGATCCTGTAATCCATGTCAGCGTTCGGTGGGTTATGGAAACAGTAACATACCCAGCATGCACACCCCCGAAAACGGAGTATGGCTGCCTACATGGCGGGGTAAATAAATAAAACGGTCATACACGTAAAATGTTAAATGTTACATGTTTGCCTGAGTGTGTATGTGTACGTGCCTGAAATATGATGGAATGACACAGGAAACGAATGATGAGCGCCCAATGGCAGCCGTCAGTCGGCTCTACCCAGGTAGGCAGCCTGTTGTGTAAATGACCCCGTGTTTGTAAAGCGCTTAGAGCTTGGTCTGCGACCGAGGATAGGCGCTATATAAGTATCCATATCAATCAATCCGACCGAGAATAGGCGCTATATAAGTATCCATATCAATCAATCAATCAAAGGCGAGAGCGAGAAACGAACCTAGACCCTGAAGGACGCTATCGGCAGATAAGCGTCTTAACCATTCTGCCAACTTCCAACTCCTTTCCGGCAGAACAGCTGATGAAGCGCATGGCCTTCCTTGGAAGTTAAATGAGAGAGCTGGGATTACGTATTGGATTTAACTCACTGAACGTAATGGTGACCGCCAATCCGCCTTTCCCTTTGCCCCACTCCTTTCTCTCACACTAATACCACACCCCCCTTTCTATTTTTTTCTCTCCCCTGTTCCCCGTCTCCTTTCGTGCAACCCGTCTCCCAGGGAGCATGTGGTTTATTATTCAAGTCATGATTAATGCATTCTGTCAGTTCAACGTTGGTGAGAGCAGGAGGACTCCCCCCCCCCCCCCCCGCCCCTCCCCCCGCCCCCCACCCCCCCGACACACACACACACACACACACACACACACACACACACACACACACACACAGAGGCACGCCCACGCACACACACAAATACAGGCACGCAATCTTATGCACGAACATGCACATAACACAAACACACTCCGATACACGCACGTATATAGATACACAAACGCAGACACACACACACAACCAACACATGTACAAATACAGACACGCACACTCGTATATACATGCTCGAACACACACACACACACACACACACACACACACGCACGCACGAACACACACAAGCACACTCGTACATACATGCTCAAACACACACGCACGCACGCACGCACACACACACACACACACACACACACACACACGCGCGCGCGCGCACACACACACACACACACGCACGCACGCACGAACACACTCATGTTTCTGCATCTTTGTTGATTCCTTTTCCACCCGAATAATTTATCTGCCTCTATCCTCATTCTGTCCCCTCTCACCTTTTTTTTTTAAATAATTTTTTTTTATCCATCCTTCCATTCACCGGTTACTTCCCCATTCCCTCTGACATCAGCACTGGTCCCAAAGTCCCTGACGCCATCCACACAACACACACACACACACACACCACAAACACACACCACAAACACACACACACACACACACACACACACACACACCACAAACACACACACACACACACCACAAACACACACACACCACAAACACACACAAAAAAACGCCGTTCAACGTAGTGTTGTGCCTGTTATCAGCAGCTGCAAATCACGCCGGCAAGAGCGGACAGAGAAAACATTCATCTGTGTTATCTTTATGCTATGATAGGCCGCCGCTGTCATCTTTACAGCTCCGCGGCCCCGCACACAGCCAACTGCTTATCTCCCAGTCACTGCCCCGGGAAAAAAAAAGAAAAAAAAAAAAGGAAAAAAGAGGGGACCCCCCCCCCCGCCCCCCCCCAAAAAAAAGCAAAAAAACAAAAAACAAACAAACCCGGCACCATTTATTTGCTCACAATTGCAGCAAGGCCCCTCTGACAAGCAGAAGGAGGTGGTTTAGCTCCTTCAACTGTCAAACCTGACGCAAGCTGTCAGGATGGTTGTGGGGTGAAAGGTCTTACATTAGGGATGGGGGGGAGGGAGGCCAGGCCGGGGTGGTGGCGGGGGGGAAGGGTGGTGGTGGCCGGGCCAAGATGGTGCTGTCACAACGTAACGAATGGGTCATAAAAACAACAACAAACATTTTTTTCAAACCAGGCAATGGACAAGTCTCACCTATAATAAGAGACCTGCGTGGAGTGGATTAGATGGAGACAAGACACAAACTCTCCTCCCACACCCACGATGCTGTTTCTCCTCTGTCGCTCACACCATGATTTTCCCCAACACGAACAAAGCGAGCTGTTCCACAACACGGTAGCTGAAGCAGCACCAGCTGCCCAGCAGAGCAAACCCTGTCAGTACGGTGTAATACCGTGTCGCCTATCACCGGTTTGCCCATCGCCTGTTCCCGATTCGCTCGTCATCGTATTGGCGATACCGTTTCCCCTATCACATTTCCCCCGTTCCCATCTCGCCCATTCCCGAGTCGCCTATCATCGTTTTGGCGATACCGTTTCCCTAATCACATTTCCCTGTTCCTATTTCGCCTATTATCATACTGGCGATACCGTTTCCCAAATTCCCATGTCGCCCATTCCTGAGTCACCTGTTATCGTACTGGCGACACCGTTTCCCCTATTCACATTTCCCCATTCCCATTTCGCCTGTTCCCGATTCACATAAAATCGCATTGCTGATTTCAATTCGCATATTCCCAGTCCGCCTATATACTTGTGTATGTGGTGGGGAGTGGATACAAACAAGGGGAAGGGAGGTTAGCAGGCGAAACAGAAATGGCAGGTAGGCTAAACGGAGGGCGCGGGGGAGGGGGGGAGGAGGGGAGGAGGGGGGGAGAGCGGGGTAGAGGGTGGTGGTGGGGGGGGGGGGGTGAGTGAGGCAAACTCTCAACAGAGAGGCCACTGAGGGTGGCAGCACGATCAAGGGGGAGGCGAAACGGGAATAGGCGAATGGGACTGACCTGCACCGTCACCACTACACTTCCCAACGGGCCTGGAAGCGAAGGTGAAACTGGAGGTGAGGTCACCCACGTGAGCAAGACACCACCCACAAAGGGCTCTAGCATCATTCGCCGGGATGAGACTGACGATAAACCGATGGTCCATGTGCACTCAGCGCACTTACAAGAACCCAAGGCAACAAAAGGGTTTTCAAAATTGAAAAAAAAAAAGTAACAAAAATCAAATGCACACATACAAACAGAAAAAAACAACAGGAAAATGATATGGGTGGCGCTGCACTGTGAAGACACGCTCTCCCCAGAGGATAGCAGCCCCTATTTCTCAAGTATACTATGAAAAAAAAAGTTTCACAACACAACACATTACCACATTTTGAGGCATAGCTTATTGTATCTTTACAATAATCGGCAATGATGCATTAGTGGTGATGCTGAGGTGATCCATTACTGCTTGAGTTTCTTTCTGTAATGGGGTACTGTACTCTGCACTTCCCTTCATAACGGTATTCTTACGATGTTGATCAACCACTCCTATATGTTCGCCAAAGAAGCTACAGCAAGACTCAGGCCAGAATACGTCGTGTTGCTTTTTTTTTTTTTTTTTTCGGTCTCGAAGCTCGTCCGACATGTTTATGACTCCCATGGTAGATATGAGTTTAATGATCTATTAATTGGCTTGCTCCTTTAAGGTCAAGCTGGTCAGGGCTGCGGAGCTTTTATGTTGTGAAGGTTTCTTTTATTCGAAGGGGTTAAGTCCTGAGTGTCTGCTAGGAGTGTGAGATTTGTTCTGTGATCCCCCGCACCTCCACCCCTCCAAACCCACCGAGCTGATTAGGATCCGATCCCAACCCTACATTCCACTGATGAACGCAAATGGACACCATCGCATCCACTGTTTCGCTCAGCCAACATATTCACAGAGCTCCTTGCTTAACTGATATTGTTAATTTGAGAGGCTTTAGACGTGGATGCTGTAGACATGCGTACTGGTTTTGTTCAAATATGTTTTTGAATTATTCTATATTTAAGTTTCATGTTATCAAAAACCTCTGTCTATCTGTCTGTATGTCTGTTTTACTCTCTCTCTACGTCCCCCTCTCTTACAAACAAAATCACACCCTCTCTCTCTCTTTCAAACAGACAGACAGACAGACACACACACACCCTGTTCACTTCCAGTCAACAACAACAACTGTGCAGAAAAAAACCCCAAGAGATCCACAGGCAAGAGTAAAGCGGACAGACAGACATAACAAGGCAGGCAAAGAGCATTCACCTCTCCTATCATCTCCATGCTGTGATAACCCCTCTGCTGTCATCCCCTACAACGCCAACGTTGACCCACTAACAGACGCACATAATGCCTTATCTTTCTCGCTGCCGAACCCCCCCCCCCCACACACACACACACAAAACAACAACAAACAAACCCACTACCCATTTCCTTTCTTCACAGCTGCGGAAGCGAGTCCATCAGACAGGTTGGTCGGATGTTCAACACCTCCTCCTCACCCTTCCCCCACCCCAACACCCCACACCCTCCCTCTTCCACCCCGCCCACACTATCAGAGCCTTTGGGAAAGCTGTCAAGCTGTCTGAAAGCAGGAAGCTGTACCGAAATGAATGTGGATAAAAGAACACAACAACAACAACAAAAACTAGTTCACAGTGTTGTTTTAAGTCGGGTGTACTGCTGACGTGGTTGCTTTTGAGATTGTCCACGTCTTGATAGCTAACATTGATGTGACTGGTAAAACATGGAGATAGAAAGCTTAGGGGTTATGTCTGGAACTTATTTTTTCTCTCTCTCTCCCCCGCCTCTCTCTCTTCAACCCCCCCCCCCGCCTGCCCCAACCCCCCCATAATATGCTTACTACTTCCAAAGAGGGGCTTTAAATGTGCCTGTGGGTCATCCCAGTTCTTCAACATTCTCATTCTGTTGCTAGCCAACTTACTCATGTCCCCGTCACCATATCCCAGAAACAAAAGCTTTCTGGTGAGCAATACAAACATTGTTAATTTTTTTTGGTGAATAATGTTGTACAGCTGTGAGAGATACGAACATTTTTTGTAACAATGTTGTTTAGCTGTGTGCAGTTTGAAAATGTTTAAAAAAATAAAAAGTTAGAAAGCTGTCATAAAAACGAATTTTTTGGTCATAAAGTTGTATAACTGAGAACAAATCGATTTTTTGTAATTTTGTTTTGAAACGTTGTGGGCAATACGAATTTTCATATTTAAAAATAATGTTGTATAGGTCTAAGCAATATGAAATTTGTTTTTTAAATGATGCTGTACAGCTGTAATAAATATTAAAATGTTTTTTTCTTCTAAACCAATGTTAGCAATACGAACTGTTTTTCTTTTAAACAATGGTGTGCAGCTGTAAGCAATCAATGGGTGGTGAGGGCAGAGACAGAGAGAGGTGGGTGGGGAGGACACATACACACACACTTAGGTGAGGAGGGCAGAGAGAGATAGAGACAGACAGACTAGACAGAGAGACAGAGAGAGACAGAGAGATGGGTGGGGAGGGCAGAGAGAGACAGATTCAGTCTTTCAAGATTGGTTTTCCTTGTTCAGTGAAGTGACAACCACCTCTGTATGTTCATTCACTCAAAAAGGAGGGGGGGATAACACTTTTTTTCCCAGAACCCCCCCCCCAAAAAAAAAACAACAACAAAAAACAACAACCAAAAAACAACCACCAAGAAACCCTAACACTTTTCAAAGACTGCGCTGAAATCCACGGCGAGGCTCAGCTAAACCACGTGACCTGTCTGACATCCAATCTCATCTTACTCGACGCTTAGACACACACACACACACACATACACACACACGTGCGCGCATTTTATGGAACTTTTTATCGTAAAGGTATTGCCATTAATCACCATCAGACAGCCACCAAAAAGACAGGGCAACAAAGTAACGTCTTAGGCCTTTATCTCCCCCCCCACCCACCCCCGCCCACAATTCCCCCTATCTCCGTCCCCCTTCTGCCCCCCCCACCCCCCTTTCTACTTAAGCGAACTTTGACCTGCTGTTAAACCCGGTTCATTGGCTATAAGAAGGTTCATTGTTGAAGACACATCGTTGCTATTAGTCATCATTGCGGGTTATCATCGTCAGAAGTATTGTCGTCAGAAGCTTAGTCAAAGTGATCGTTGGTGAGATTGAGATGACCGGCCTTTTTTCTTCTTCTTTTCTCTCTGTTGATATATCACAAGAAATAAAGAAAAGTACCGGTAAAATCTAACACCTCTCCTGAGCACACACAGACACACGCACACACACACACACACAATGACACAGACACAAACACACACATAGAGGAAAGCCAGTTGCTTCCCTTCGCCCTCCGCCCCCCTCACTCCCAAACCCCGCCTCATGCTCCCCACACACACCAAGTTCGTTAACTTTTCTTTGTCTCTAAACGGCATGTATCTGTTAGTCTATCTCTACCCCCTCCCCAAAGTATCCTCTCTCTCTCTGCGCATGCGTGAGCGTGTAGACACACACACATATATATATATATAAATATATATATAGACATAGATATGGATATGAATATATATCCACATCTATAATTATCTCTCTGTGTGTGTGTGTGTGTGTGTGTGTGTGTGTGTGTGTGTATGTGTGTGTGTGTGTGTATGTATGTGAGTGTGTGTATGTATGTGTGTGTGTGTGTGTGTGTGTGTGTGTGTGTGTGTGTGTGTGATCGCGCGCGCGCGCGCGTACATGAATGCGTGCGCGTGGTTCCATGAAAGCATTTCACAGCCCGCGTCCAGAACATTCATTGCACCTTCAGTCCCTTAAAACCACACAGCGTTACCCGTTTGTCGCGCGGTGATCTTTGGCAAGGATCGCATTTCGGGAATCATTGCTGTTTTTAAAACGTTCCTTGAAATTCCCAAACAAAAGCACACAACATTCCCCCCCCCCCCATCTCCTCCTCTCTCCCTACCACTCCCCATCCCTCTATCTTTTTTACCTCCACCCAGAACAAACAAACCGGGTGAATGGTTTAACCCTTTGCCTGCTGAAACGTTGGCAAAGTGAGGTCAGTGTGGTATTCCTTTTCGAACCACTCTATGTTCACTTTTCAATGAAATAACTCAATCTGCCGACCAAAGGCACTGCAATACCAAGAGGAAGGAGCTGAAACTAGAGCAAGGTGACCGACATTCTGACCTGTAATTTCAACCCTACCCCAGCGACGTGACAGCCCCTTTTTCAGACGGGCGCAGTTACTTGTCTGTCGCAGTCGAGAGGTTAATGGCCAGTTCTCATCACTCTTAATTGCTGTGCACCTTGATGTAGCTGCGAGGTGGTTGGGTTTTTTTTGGTTTGAGTTCATTGTGTGTGGTATTGATTGTCCTTGTTGAAACACTGTCAAAATACAGGCCCTGCACAGAGAGAGAGAGAGAGAAGTCTGAATTCTGAAGTCTGAATGGTTTATCGTTTAGGCCTTTCTGCCCGTGACAACAGGGGTAAGGGGGATGGGGGGGAGGGGAGGGGAGGGGAGGGGGACCTCCGTGTTCACATCCATTATAAAGAACAACGTCATCATAAGAAAATCAAACAAAGGGAGGGAGGGAGGGAGGGAGGGAGAGAGAGAGAGAGAGAGAGAGAGAGAGAGAGAGAGAGGGGGGGGAAGGGAGAGTGGAGAGAAATAAAGACAGTGACAGAGAGAGAGAAGAAGAAAAAGACAGATGGACAGATGGGAGTGTAATCAGGCGTCATCAGCTTAAGATAATCTTGTTTCTGTGGGTGAAAGCTTTGGTAAAGTACAGAGAAAGTGAAATGCATGTCTTCACACACACTTTTCAGAGAGAGAGAGAGAGAGAGAGAGAGCGAGAGCGAGAGAGCGAGAGAGCAAGTGTATTGTTTTCCTTGCAAATTCAATTGCATTTTCAGTTATGAGTTACCGAAAAGGGAGAAAAAAAATAAACCAAACAAAAAATCAAAACAAAACAAAACAACAAAAACAACAACAACACCCCCCCCAAAAAAAAACAACAAAACCCCCAAAAACAAAAAGAAACAAACACACACACAAAAACAACAACAACAAAAACCACTGTCAAAGCATCGTTTAAAGGTCTCTGTAAATTTGAAATGGAATCATTTGTAGTATCCAGCGTTTATTTGTAGATTCCCTTCCTATTCCTTACATCCATGTCCCTTCTTCCTTACACTCCACCCCCCACCCCCACCTCTCTCTTTCTCTCTCATTTCCTTCGCTATATGCCAACCATTGATGAATAAAGGACAATTTGACCAAAATCTGAAGTCTGGACTGTTGCGTCTTCAAGTGGGAGAACCCCACGTATAACTTGCAGGTCACGTCAATTCTTTACTTCACTCATTTGTAAATCATTTTTTATACACCATTCCCTACTTCCATCACCCTTCAGTTATTCATTCTCTTTGTGTGTGTGTGTGTGTGTGTGTGTGTGTGTGTGCGTGCATCGTCCTCTACTTCCACCACACTGTCTGAAAACAACAACGGCACTGCCTGTTCCAGTCCTCCCATTAGTCATCAGCCAGGCACCCCACCCCATGACGCAACCTGTACTCCACACACACACACACACACCAAGGATGATGCTACGGGCCCTCAGAGGAGGATACTAAACAAGCACGCACATATACACACACATACGTACGCACACACACACTCACACACACACACACATTGACACGCGCGCGCACACACCCACACACACTGACACGCACACATAAACACACACACATACACTGACACGCACACACACAAACACACACACACGCATGCACGCGCGCGTGGACACACACACACACACACAAACACACGTAAACTCGCTCTCGTTCTCTCTGTGTGTGTCTCTGTCCGCCTGTCTGTCTGTCTGTCGTACTCAATGAAAGACGAAAAAGAAAAGAAAAACAACAACAAAAACCAACAACAAAAAACAAACACACACACTCAATTATCAGCAGCTGCAAATCACACACACACACACACACACACACACACACACACACATACAGACAGAGAGAGAGAGAGAGAGAGAGAGAGAGAGAGAAACACTCGTGTGCACACTGCTATCTTCACGCCGCTACAGGCCGCTGCCGTCATCTTTTATAACTCCTGGCCCACTGCCGACTGGCAACTGCTTATCTCCGCCATCACTGCCACAACACGGCCACCATTTATTTGCTGACAACTGGAGCGAGTCTGTCTGACAGATGGGAGTAGAGGAGGAGGAGGAGGGGGTGGGAGGGAGGAAGTGAGAGGTAGGGTGCGGGGGGTGGGGGTGGGGGCTGGAGGGTGGGGGGTTCGACTCCTCCAACTGTCGCACCCCAAGTCTTCCAGCCATCCATCATCGGACAGAGGGCTAGAGTGGCTGGGGGTAGGAAGTTAAGGCAAGGTGGTGGTTGTGGTGTGAGGACACAGAAACCAATGGCAAGGCCCCCCTCCCCCCAACCCCCTGCCCCTCCCCCAACCCCCCGCCACCCCCACCCTCACACTCACACAGAGACATGCTGCCACACTCGTCAACCGCAGGTGTCTGTGTAGATCACGAATTTGTCACAGTTCTTCTTCTTCTTCGTTCGTGGGCTGCAACTCCCACGTTCACTCGAACGTACATGAGTGGGCTTTTACGTATATGACCGTTTCAACCCCGCCATGTAGGCAGCCATACTCCGTTTTCGGGGGTGTGCATGCTGGGTATGTTCTCGTCTCCATTACCCACCGAAACACCGACATGGATTACAGGATGTTTAGCGTGCGTATTTGATCTTCTGCTTGCCGTATACACACGAAGGGGGTTCAGGCTCAAGCAGGTCTGCACGTACGTTGACCTGGGATAATATCGGAAAAATCTCCACCCTTTAGCCACCAGGCGCCGTTACCGAGATTCGAACCCGGGACCCTCAGATTGAAAGTCCAACGCTTTAACCACTCGGCTATTGCGCCCCGCGTCAGTGTGACAGTTCAGTTCAGTTACTCAAGGAGGCGTCACTGCGTTCGGACAAATACACACACACACACACACACACATATATATATATATATATATATATATATATATATATATATATATATATATATATATATATACGCTACAACCACATCTGCCGAGCAGACAGATGCCTGATCAGCACCGTAACCCAACGCGCTTTGTTAGGCCTTGAGGGAAAATAAAACAGAATGAAGTAAAAATAAGATACACCAATAAGTAAATTGATAAGTAAATAAATTAATGAACTAACAAAAAAACAACAACAACACAAAAAAAAAGACCAAGTAAATCACTGAAATGAAATAAAATAAAATAAAATAAAAGAGAAATAATGATAGGAATAATAATAATATGAATGCCGATAATGATACATTAAATGAATAAATCCTTAAATAAACATAAATGAATAAGTACACACACAGACTACACACACACACACACACACACACACACACACAAACACACTACACACACCACTGACTCAACCTGCACAATCCAACCACTTACCACCCCGTGCTTCAAGTTAAAACGCACACAACCCCCCACCCACCCAAACAGATAAAGCAAACAGTCATCTCGTTCCTGTGACTGCCTGTACACCGCTCTCGGCCATCACCGCCACAACTCTGAGCTGACTGCAAAGACAAGTGGCGGCTTGTCTGCCACTCATCACCGGCAAAAAGATGGGCATCGGTTATTTTTCTCACGTGTGCTAATTGGACGAAGCTGGTCTGACAGGCGAGAGAAAGAAGGGGGAGGGAGGTTGGCAAATACAAATACAAAATAAAACGGAAAACACGTGCCGAATTCATGTGTTTACTCATTCGGATGAGACGATAAACCGAGGTCCCGTGTGCAGCATGCACTTAGTGCACGTTAAAAGAACCCACGGCAACAAAAGGGCTGTTCCTGGCAAAATTCTGTAGAAAAATCCACTGCGATAGGGAAAAAAACATAAAACTGCACGCAGGAAAAAAAAAAGAAGAAAGAAAGGGGGTGGCGCTGTAGTGTAGCGAAGCGCTCTCCCTGGGGAAAGCAACCTGAATTTCACACAGAATTATGTTGTGATAAAAAGAAATACAAATGCAATTACAGTCAGGAAGGGAGGGCAGAGGGGTGGGTGGGTATTAGCTTCTCTGACTGTCATCAGGGGGGGGGCGGGGTGGGGGGGGGGGGGCAGGGGGAGGTCGCAGAGTGGTTAAGACGCTCATCTACCCCATACAGTGTACGTGAGGGTCGGGGCTCGATTCCCGCTCTCGCCCTTCCTCCCAAGTTTGACGAAAAAAAAAAAGAAAAGAAAAAAAGAATCAAAGTGTATTGTATATGTATTTGTATTTCTCTTTTTATCACAACAGATTTCTCTGTGTGAAATTCGGGCTGCTCTCCCCAGGGAAAACGCGTCCGTACACTACAGCGCCACCCATTTTTTGTTGTATATTTTCCTGCTTGCAGTTTTATTTGTTTTTCCTATCGAAGTGGATTTTTCTACAGAATTTTACCAGGAACAACCCTTTTGTTGCCGTGGGTTCTTTTAATTACGTGCGCTAAGTGCGTGCTGCACACGGGACCTCGGTTTATCGTCTCATCCGAATGTCTAGCGTCCAGACCACCTTTCAAGGTCTAGTGGAGGGGGGAGAAAATATCGGCGGCTGAGCCGTGATTCAAACCAGCCCGCTCAGATTCTCTCGCTTCCTAGGTGGACGCGTTACCTCTAGGCCATCACTACACGTGCGTTTTGTCATACAAAGGAACCGAGGTCCCGCGTGCAGCATGCACTTGGCGCACTGAAAAAGACCTCGCGGCACCAAAAGGGGTGCCTTCAGAGAGAGATAAAGAAAGAGAGGAGGAGAATAAGCAGAAGGAGAAGATGATATAGGGAAAAGCAGCACAGAGGACAGACGGAGATAGAACATGCCCTGCCCAATTCAAAACGTGACATGTCTGTAACTAATCCTTTTTTAAATTCCAAATTTCACATCCTAACAATTAGCAGCAAACCAATGTGTGACAGCAACTCTTAAGACACCACAAGAAAGTCTCAGACTGGATCCTGTTACTGATTTGTTGCCCATTCTTTGGATTCTCGTATAGAAACTAACTCGCACTTTCCAAAACACACACACACACACACAAACAGAGAGAGAGAGAGAGAGAGAGAGAGAGAGAGAGAGAGAGAGACAGACAGACAGACAGACAGACAGACGGACAGAACCTGCCCTGTACCGCCACTAACCTGCTATCTGCAAGTCACTCACACGAACGCCTGCAAAAAGGCTACATTCGTCTCATTATCTTCACACTGTTTTAAAACCCAGCTCTCAGCTTCACAGCTCTGAGCCTGCTGCGGACAGCTAGTCGCTTATCTGCCACTCATTTGCCAGAAGAAAAAACACCCCCCCCACACACATTAAAAACAACAACAACAAAAATCCGACACCGCTCGTGATAATTAGACCATTTCTGTCTGACAGATGGGAGGAGAAGAGGGGGGGGGGGGGAGGATTTAGCTTCTCTCTGTCTGTCAAGAGTTGAGAGAGGTGTGAAGCTGTCAGACTGGTCATGGGTCAAGCCAAGGACCCCTGGAGGCACAGAGTCAACAAATGATGCAATCGAATGCCGATAAATAAATAGCTGTTGTTGTTGTTGTTTTTCTTGAGCAAACTGTCGTTAAGTCAGACAACATAGGAGATGCAGACAGGCTGAGAAGTGTGTCTTTAATGACTCTCTCTGTCTCTGTGTCTTTCTCTCTCTCTCTCTCTCTCTCTGTGTGTGTGTGTGTGTGTGTGTGTGTGTGTGTGTGTGTGTGTGTCTGCCTGTCTTCCTCTTATCTCTGTCTCTGTCTCTGTCACACACACACACACACTCTCTCTCTCCCCCTCTCTCTCTTCACATCTCTGTCTCTCCCTGTGTCTTTCTCTTATCTATCTCTGTCTTTCTTTCCACATACACACCAACAGAGGAACGAGCACACAAACAGATGAAGAGAAAATATCATGGTCTGTCCGATACAAATATGACTTATGGATATGTAGTCCTCTTTCCCTGTCCCAGTTAACATACTACTGTGCGGAAAGTTCTTAGATCTCACTATGCAGATAAAAACAATAGCAACAACACAAACAAGTCGCATGTGCACGCATACACTAGCACGCACACAGCTACACATAGTTTCACACACACACACACACACACACACACACACACACACACGTACGCGCGCGCGCACACACACACACAGCCCGCACAGACGCACAAACACACAGCACAAACACTGACTCAACCTGCACAATCCATCCACTTACACACCAGCTGCAAGTCAGTCACCTCACACAATCAAACCCCAACCGTTGACAGAAAACAGTCATCTCACTGTACCGACTGCTGTTGCACACATACATACACCTCTGCCGTCACCTTCACAGCTCTACACTATGCCTACTGCGGACAGGTGGCTCTTTTGTCTGCCTCTAACTCATTTCCCCGCAAAGTGATGGCTCAGTGTTATTCCTAATGCCCACGCCAATGAGTACTTGGCCCAATGTGTCTTGACAGACGGGAAGGAGTGGAGGCAGAATGGAGCACTCTCAGATCGCAAGGAGAGGACAGAAAGGTTTCGGAAATTCCCGATTCGCCTGATCCCGATTCGGCATTGTCTATCACTAGATTGGAGATTCCCATTCGCCTGTTCCCGGCGTATTCATATTTATGCGTATTCTCTCTCTCTCTCTCTCTCTCTCTCTCTCTCTCTCTCTCTCTCTGTGTGTGTGTGTGTGTGTGTGTGTGTGTGTGTGTGTGTGTGTCTCTCTCTCTCTCTCTTTATTATTGTGTTCACAAATAAGCGTGAATGCTGCATATCCAGAATCCAATTTTCTATTCTTCAATCCAACTTATTTGTGGGGAGCGGAGCTTGAAATGAACATGCATGTTTATTTAATAAAATGTCATTGCGCGTCATTGCATTACGTCTCTCTCTCTCTCTCTCAGTTTATTCTATAAAAAAATTACAACAATCCATCTATGTTCAGATTAGCGTTATTGCTATCAAACGTGAATTACTCAATGAAAGTCGCAATCTACATAAATAAGGCATTCCAGTTAACATCGTGCTACATGGATGGATAGTGAAATTCAAAACCCTTGGCATGCAATATACGCTTTTTTCTTTCATCTGATTTTCATCCCTAACCCACTGTTCCCTTTGACATGGGCAAATGGCCCAGTTCAGTAAACTCTCTCTCTCTCTCTCTCTCTCTCTCTCTTTATATATACATTGTGGTTCGTCCGTCGGGATCGACGAGGACCATCTAGTCATCCTGGGGGTGGGTGGGTTGGGCTTTGTGGGTGCGCAGATGACTGGTCAGGCCAATCCGCATCCGGAAGGCATGTGGTCAGATTCTATTTTTTTTTTGAGAGAGAGAGAGAGAGAGAGAGAGAGGGGTGGGGGGTGGGGGGGTGGGGGGGGGGGGGGGGACACGGACATTATTTTACTGCCATTGACAATACTATTCTTTGGCAAGGGGGACAATATATGAACAAAAGGATAACGACGGTTTACAGAGAAACTGACACACTGCTAAGAGTAAAAAGAAAATCAACGACAAGCAACAACAACAAAATCATAAAATAAAATATATTATTACGATTAAAAAGGAAAATAAAAAAGCTCCACCATCCAACTTTCTACAAAGTCATTCAGAATCATAAACTGTGGAACTGGCATCAGGGTAACAGTGTTTTTTTCGATAACTGTAAGGCTTCCGAAGATAATTTCTTTTTCCGACAATCCCAAGCAAGGGCGATAAATTTCGCTAGTGATCTTGTTTAAACTTCAACATCTATCAAAAGCGTACTGGTAAGGTTCATGTTCTCTAAGTTTTCACCGTTGAAAATTAAGAATTTTTTTTCGCATTTCTTCATAATATTTACACGCACACACACACACACACAGTTTTTTTTTTTTTTTAGGGAAGTGGAATAAGCATACATGTGTTCTTTTCCATCCAGCCCTCAGGGAAAAGAGAAGATGAAAATGAATCGAACGATTCACAAAGTAGTAAAGACGCAAGGATATAACATTCACATACACATTTAAACATGTACATGTACATAATCCTGATACAAAGTTCATATTATGAAGATGCAAATGATCACACAAAAAACAAAACAAAACAAACACACACACAAAAAAAAACCCCCCAAAACCACGAAGTATGTAGAACAGTGCTTGTGGACATGGATTACAGGATCTTTAACGTGCGTATTTGATTTTCTGCGTGCGCATACACACAAAGGGAGTTCAAGCACTAAGCAGGTCTGCACATGTGTTGACGTGGGAGATTGGAGACCAAGCTCTAAGGGCTTTGCAAACACGGAGTCATTTGCATAGCAAGCTGCCTACCTGGGTAGAGCCGACTGACGGCTGCCACTGGGCACTCATCATCCGTTTCCTGTGTCATTCAATCAGATTTCAGGCGCACACACATACACACTCAGACAAACATGTGACATTTTACGTGTATGACCGTTTTTGTTTATTTACCCCGCCATGTAGGCAGCTATACTCCGTTTTCGGGGGTGTGCAATCTGGGTATATTCTTGTTTCCATAACCCACCCGTGTTTATAAATCGCTTAGAGCTTGGTCTCTCTGACCGAGGATAGGCGCTATATAAGTTTCCACATCAATCGATCAATATAAGGCAGTTTGCACACAAAACTGTCATAATGTTTGATGCAAGTCAAGACACAGCAGCGGTTAAGGTGTGAGACAGACAGGGAAAGTTAGTGGTACGTGTTTAATGACTGACTTCCTTTCTCTCCCTCCGACCCCCCCCCCCCACCTCCGCCTCTCTCTCTCTCTCCACACATACACACACACACCTCTCTTTTTAAACAACGACAGTCTGTCATATCTGACAGAAAGAACCCAACAACCTCGAACTAGCAGAATTCATACCAAGCGTATGATAGCTGGTGTCTGACTATCACCATCAGATCAGCATCTTAGGCAACTGCTATCCCAACTAGAATTCGATTACGATTGACACTGTTGTGCCCAAGTTACAATCCCACAGTCGTCGCCAAGAGGGATTCAGGACGGCGTTGGAATAATCCCCAAAGGCTAACTGGCCCCCAAAGGCTGCAGCACATAAGTACATGCCATGCTGGTTATAACTTCATCCAGTTTGGTTCATCCGAACCCTCTATTTTTGTGTTTCCAAAACACAATTCATCGTTTTCACGTCAAATATATATATATATTCTGGTCCCGATTCACACACAGACACAGGCACAGACACAGACACACTGACGCAGACACTTACACACACACACACACACACGCAGACACAGACACTGACACAGAGACACACACACTCACAGACACAACGCACACACAGACACTGACACTCACAGACACACGCATGCACAGACACTGACACAGACACTCACAGACACACGCATGCACAGGCACTGGCACTCACAGACACAACAGCACGCACAGACACTGACAGAAACACTCACAGACACAACGCATGCACAGACGACCATCTGACCTTTTGGGTTTCCTGGGCGAGATGTCCACGGGGGGTCCTGGGGCGGGCATGTCCATGGGGAACATGTCCACAAACATCTCCAGTTTGCCCTGCTCACACACACACACACGCACACACGCACGCACGCGCGCACACACACACACACACGCGCGCGCGCACGCACACACACACTCTCTCTCTCACACACACACGTGCACGCATGCATGCACACGAACACAAGCAATTACGTAAGTGAATACATTAAAAACAAAACCAAAAAAAAACCTCCAAAAAACAATAAACCTGAACGATCCACACACACGCGCGCTCGCAACCACACGAACACACACAATCAATTAAGTGCCAAGTAGACGTAAAACTTCATAATCAACACATAACATACATAAAACGCACACATACACCATCAAACCCATCACATTTCTCTACGAAAATCACGTCTGGTATTCCAAATCTTCATCAAACAATAAGGAAGCCTGTTGCTCAAGACTGTGGAAGGATCGTTGGAGATCTTTGTGTAGAAAATGGAACACTATCGAAGTTTTTCATCGTTCCCCCCCCCACCCTCTCCATAGTTAATTGTACTAGGGGTGGAAGGCACTATGCTGTGAAAAAGGTATTAGCAAAAAATGAATGAATAACTGAATAAATAAACAACTAGACACACACACACACACACTGTGTGTATTCATTTGTTTTATTCTCTCTCTCTCTCTCTCTCTGTGCGCGCGCGCGCGTGCGTGCGTGCGTGTATGTATGTGTGTGTGTGTGTGTGTGTGTGTGTGTGTGTGTGTGAGTGAGATATCAAAATAACAATACCAAAGTAAAAAAATAAAATAAAATTAAAAAAAGGATAGAAAGGAAAAAAAAAAAAGCGTCTTTCTTTTCCATAAACTGCAACCCCTATGTTGTTTGCTTATTTCACTCCAACAAACTGCAATATCCATACAAACATGTTGACGTACTACTGCTGATACCAGGCTTGCTCATCAGTTGGTTCTCACCTGCAAAACTTGTCGCTGGCAAAGTCCCTTAGAAAAAAAAAAGAAAAGAACGAAAGGAAAAAAAAAAAAAAAAATCTACGGCGCCGCGGCACCTTATTGCCAACTACTTTCGTTTTTTTATTTTATTTTATTTTTTTATCGGCCATCGTTTTTATCCTCCGTCGCTTTCAAGTCGTTAAAAGTGGAAGACGCTGGCAGTTCAAGTGGCTGCTCCAAGACAGATGGGCCGTTAACGCTGATTGATAAAGGTTTGCCTGCACAACACCCGCTCCTCAATCATGGAAAAACGAGCGGCAAGGCCTCTACGATAGTGTCTCATCAGTAGCTGTTAAAACCTCAACTTGGATGAAACATTCCGCAGTTTACGGTCATGAATGAAGTAGTAAAAGACACACGACACACAAGACATATGCACACACACAGACACAGATACACCACACGCACACACACACACACACAGAGACACGCACACACACACTCTCTCCCTCACACACACACACACACACACACACACCCCACACACCCAGGGCGAGATACAATATGACAGGAAGAATACAAAGTGCTCGGAGGAGGATAAGCTTTATCATACAGCAGGGAATTGTGATGAAGTGTATGTCGGTAAGAGTGGAGCGAGCGTGCGTGCGTCCGTAGACGCGCGCGCGCGTGTATGCATGTGTGTGGACTAATTGCTTGAGCACACGCAGCATGCACTATTTCGTGAGAATTATCGATACGCTTGCAACAGATAAGCTTACTGGACATTACGAGAAGGTTTACGTTTTCTTACATTTCCCTCTTTTTTGGAAAGGTTGGGGGTTGGGGGAGGGGGGTATGTGGGGTGTGGGGGGTGGGGGGGAGGGGGTCATGTTATTGTATTGTGGTTTTTTGTTGTTGTTGTTGTTTTGTTTTTTTGTTTTTTTCAGCGCAGAATGTTTAATGTTTTCATCCTTTGTGTTCAGTCATAGCCCGTTTTCAGAGGTCATGCATGCTGGACATATTAAATGTGTCTTTATAAATTCAATTCAGTTCAATCCAAAATACTTTATTATCTGCTTCAACCAAAAACAGAAAATGTTCTTTAGGCTCACTTAAAATAAAATGCCCGTCAGCAAAAATCAAAGAGAAAAAATCAAACAACTGACACACCCTTCACTTATCACCATGCACACATCAATTATTATGTAAAAAGAAAAACGTGGGTAAGATACTATTACAATATGATTCAGAGTGTAACAACTGTGTGTGTGTTGCGTGTGTGTCCGTGCGTGTGCATGCATCGTTTTGTGCGTGCGCACGCGCACACGCGCGCACGCGTGTGTGTGTGCCTGCGTGTTAAGCGTATGTGTACGTTTCAATCATTATAAAAAGGAAAATATCCAGTAAGATAATAATAACATTTAAAAAGACAAATGCTCATCAACAGATAAAACCGAAAAACGAATGAGCAACTGGCACACCCTTCCTTGATCACAGCGTACATATGAACTATCATGTTAAAAGAAAACATTTAGGTAAGAAAACAAAAATTACATTTTAAGATAAAGTGAAATATTTCAATGATATAAAAGGAGAATATTCAGTAATTATAATAATAAGAAAAACAAACAAACAAACAACCCCCCCAAA
>NC_134878.1:45890251-45900251 GCF_041734735.1 Babylonia areolata
GTGCTCGTCCGTCGCCTTCTTCACGCCTGGTCACCATGGCAACACCGTCATCATCATCATCATCAACGTCAACATCATCATCACCACCACCATCACAATCATCAACACCGCTATCATCAACATCAACACCACCAATACTCAACACCATCAATATCAAAAACACCATCAACACCACCACCACCAACAACAACAACAAAAATACACACACACAGAGTGTGGGTGGTGAGTGATTTTTGTAACAGACCATCAACTACAACAGATCATGGACTGCTATGTGTGTGGCCCTTTAGTTCCACGCCGCCTTTAAGACAGCCATGCTCCGTTTTTAGGACGATGCATGATGGATTTCTATAGCCCATCCTGTACTGACATGGATCACCGTATGTCTAATGTACGTATCTCATCATCTGCGAGTGCACGCGCATGAAAGAGGCTGTGTGCCATCAGCATGTCTGCAGGCTAAGTTGATCGGGGGAAAATCGGGATTCTGATATTTTCATAGAATCTGAGCATTGATCACTTTCGTTTTGTGGTTCTGTTGTCATCGTCATTGCTTGTTGCTGCAAGGAGGAGCATAAAGATCACAGGTCCTCCACTTGAACTCTTTACTTCCATCTGGGGCCGTATCAAGAGAACATCGTGCCTGAGGGTAAATGTGTACCTGCGGGTAATCTGCCTGAGGCAAGGCAAACTGCCCGAGGGTAAGCAAATCCAGTTTGATGAACACACTGAGAGTCTACCCGCGTGTCTACAAACCTGAAGGCAATTTGCACTCACTACCTGCCAAAGGTGACTGCCCACGAAGCAGAGGTAAATATGGGGGAGCCTTTTGCAGCATTTTTTTTTTTTTTTTTTTTTAATAGGGAAAACAGGCGTGCTTTACGGATAGCACGTGTTTGCAAACTCTCTTGACACTGTTCCGAGCTGTGGTGTGATGAGAAGTGAAACTGAGAGCATGGCAGACGGGAATCATGGGGATTAAAAAAAAAAAAAAAAAAAAAAAAAGAAAGACGCTGGGTAACCCATCAGAGCAAACCGCGTGTGTCTTGAATACGAAGATAACTTATCTTCAAGGTAAACTGTACCCACGGGTCCCAACCATGTCAACGATCACTTGCCTGAAGGCAAAATGATCTTGAATAGGGCCCTTGGAAGTCACCCACACCTTCATGGCTGAAGTTCAGTTTTAATGCAGTCAAAACAGACTGCTGCACAACACGTCACATTTCACAGTTTGTGAATGTGGACAACACACACACACACACACAGACACGTGATAAACGGAACGCCCATCAACAGAAAAAACGCAGAGCACAGGTTCCAGCACACAACGAAAACCTCTGTTCGTGGGAGCACACACACACACACACACACACACACTAAAAATCAAACAAGCAACACTTAACCCGCTAACGTTCACATTAACATACACTGCAAACATACCTTCAAAACAAGAGAAAATAAACTGGGATTGTGTGAAAACATTATTTGCGAGGGTGCACGTCCTTAAAAAACAAACAAACAAACAGAAAAACAACAAAAAAAACCCACACCAGAAGCTAAACGGTGGAGTAGAAGATGAGACAAGAGTGTATACATCGCAACCAACAGTCATTCACAAGACAAAACAAAACATATTTCTGCTGTCTTAATTCAAACAAAGAAAACAAAGACGCACGTGTGTAGGTTAGCTAAGAAGATAACACGTGGTGTTGAAGACAGGGAGGAAACGATGTAGATGGGGTATATAGCAAACGATATCGAGGAGGTATAATACATATACATATATATATATATACACACACAAGACGCATAGCCAGAGAGGTACCTTTGGAGCCATCTGGGCAGGAGGAAGGCAAGGCAAGCATCGACAAAGGAAAAAAAACAGAGGACAAAATATACACCGTTAGTACCATGTGCACCCCTTCACCAAGCAACACGTGTACTGACACACAGTGAGCAAAAGTTAATATTACACACGTGTGTTGTCTGTGCCGTGTAGTGACAAACAGTGAGCCGAACATCATTACATACGTGTGTTGTCTGTGCCGTGTAGTGACAAACAATGAGCCGAACATCATTACACACGTGTGTTGTCTGTACCGTGTAGTGACAAACAGTCATCCAAACATCATTACACACGTGTGTTGTCTGTGCCGTGTAGTGACAAACAGTGAGCCGAACATCATTACACACGTGTGTTGTTTGTGCCGTGTACATAATGTTGTTCCGCCTCGTCACAAAGGAATAAAATCAAAGAATTGGTAAAATGAACGTGCAAAGTTTTCATGCGATTTCCCCGTACAATGCACTTTAACAGGAAAAACAACAACAACAACATTTAAAAAAAAGAAGAAAAAAAACAACAACAAAAAACAAAAACGCAGCTATCTCACTGTACGATTTAACAGGCTAATGCACTATAGGTTTTGTATTGGCTAATGCAATATTCCTTTCCAGTCACATGTACACTACCAATCTCTTGCATTTAAACGATTTCTTCAAGAAAAAAAAGAAGCGAAAGATATGGCGGGATGCTACATTCACAGAATATAACACGAACGTGTTTTTGTTTCTCTCTCTCTCCCTCCCCCCCCCACCCCCCACCCCCCCCACACACAAAACTCAACTATTTCAAATGGCAGACATTATCATAGCATTAGCAACAACTATTAGTCGAAAACTACCATACGAAAGTCAGTTTCAATGCAGCTGCAACTGTAACACATCACTTACAAAAACAATTTAAGCGCACAGCTACCACAAACTGCAAACTGAACGCAAGACACGGGCATCAAAGCGAAAAAACTGGGCCATGCTTCTCTTTTCAACGACAACATTCAAGAAATGACCAAACGTATAAACGTGAACACCACGAGCACAATGTTAGCACGACTGCAGCCATCTTCCCCATCTCCACCCCACCCCCTCTTCTTCACCTTTGATTGTCAACAGGGTGTATCGAATGTGATGCTGTGGTTGTTGTGTGGTAAACCGTGGCTGCTGTTGATCAACTTTCCAGTGATAACGGGCTTTACGTGTGGAAGGTTATCAGAACTCGATACCGGGTTTCGATACCGGGAAACGACAGTGATTATACAATGCAGACTTTTGAGGAAGAAAAGTACTTCTTCAATGCCTCTATTGTGTGTGTGTGTGTGTGTGTGTGTGTGTGTGTGTGTGTGTGTGTTTCTTTGTTTAAACTTGGGCGTCTTCTCGGCTTTATGATTTATATCTAAATACTCCATGTTTGTTTTCAAGAGGGTGTACATTCATCTTGTAATCTGAACTGGACATCGTCATGATCAGATAAAACTGTTTTCCACAACATTTCACAATGGTTTTCAAATCTGAGGCACAATCAACAGTGTGTTGCGATGCGCTGAGTCTTACAGAAGCCTCCATACTACTCATCCCTTCCTTGAAAAGACTAGTGCACTATTCCTTCCTAGTCACATGCCTGTTCACAGTCTCCATACAACTAACTCTGTCCTGTATAGGCAAATATACTATTCCTTTCCAGTCACGTGTAGACTACTAATCTCTTTCTTATATAGGCTAATTCCTTTCCAGTCACATGTATACTACTATGTTTTTTTCTTGAGTTGGCTGATGCACTATTCCTTTCCAGTCACATGTACAATACTATGTTTTTTCTTGTATAGGCTAACGCACTATTCTTTTCCAGTCACGTGTACACGACTAATCTCTTTCTTGTATAGGCTAATGCACTATTCCTTTCCAGTCACATGTACACTACCAATCTCTCTCTTGTATAGGCGAATGCACTATTCCTTTCTAGTCACATATACACTACTATGTTTTTTCTTGTATAGGCTAATGTTCTATCCTTTCTAGTCACATATACACTATCATGGTTTTTTTTCTTGTACAGGCTAATGCACTATTCTTTTTCAGTCACATGTACACTACTAATCTCTTTCTTGTATAGGCTAATGCACTATTCCTTTCATAGTCATTTATACACTTTTATGTTTTTTTCTTGTACAGGCTAATGCATTATTCCTTTCTAGTCACATGCACACTACTGATCTATTTCTTGTATAGGCTAATGCACTATCCTTTCTAGTCACATAATTATACACTGCTATGTTTTTTCTTGTATATACTAATGCATTATTCCTTTCCAGTCACATGTACACAACTAACCTCTTTCTTGTATAGGCTAATGCACTATTCCTTTCCAGTCACGTGTATACTAATCTCTTTCTTGTATAGGCTAATGCACTATTCCTTTCCAGTCACATGTACACTATCATGTTTTTTCTTGCGTAGACTAATGCACTAATCCTGTCTAGTAACATATACGCTACTATGTTTTTTTTCTTGTATAGGCTAATGCAGTATTCCTTTCCAGTCACACGTACACTACTAATCTCTTTCTTGTGTAGGCTAATGCACTAATCCTTTCTAGTCACACGTACACTACTAATCTCTTTCTTGTGTAGGCTAATGCACTAATCCTTTCTAATCACACGTACACTACTAATCTCTTTCTTGTGTAGGCTAATGCACTAATCCTTTCTAGTCACACGTACACTACTAATCTCTTTCTTGTGTAGGCTAATGCACTAATCCTTTCCAGTCACACGTACACTACTAATCTCTTTCTTGTGTAGGCTAATGCACTAATCCTTTCTAATCACACGTACACTACTAATCTCTTTCTTGTGTAGGCTAATGCACTAATCCTTTCTAGTCACACGTACACTACTAATCTCTTTCTTGTGTAGGCTAATGCACTAATCCTTTCTAATCACACGTACACTACTAATCTCTTTCTTGTGTAGGCTAATGCACTAATCCTTTCCAGTCACACGTACACTACTAATCTCTTTCTTGTGTAGGCTAATGCACTAATCCTTTCCAGTCACACGTACACTACTAATCTCTTTCTTGTGTAGGCTAATGCACTAATCCTTTCTAGTCACACGTACACTACTAATCTCTTTCTTTTGTAGGCTAATGCACTAATCCTTTCTAATCACACGTACACTACTAATCTCTTTCTTGTGTAGGCTAATGCACTAATCCTTTCCAGTCACACGTACACTACTAATCTCTTTCTTGTGTAGGCTAATGCACTAATCCTTTCTAGTCACATGTACACTACTAATCTCTAACTTGTGTAGGCTAATGCACTAATCCTTTCTAGTCACATGTACACTACTAATCTCTTTCTTGTGTAGGCTAATGCACTAATCCTTTCCAGTCACACGTACACTACTAATCTCTTTCTTGTGTAGGCTAATACACTAATCCTTTCTAGTCACAGGCACACTACTGATCTATTTCTTGTATAGGCTAATGCACTATCCTTTCTAGTCACATAATTATACACTGCTATGTTTTTTCTTGTATATACTAATGCATTATTCCTTTCCAGTCACATGTACACAACTAACCTCTTTCTTGTATAGGCTAATGCACTATTCCTTTCCAGTCACGTGTATACTAATCTCTTTCTTGTATAGGCTAATGCACTATTCCTTTCCAGTCACATGTACACTATCATGTTTTTTCTTGCGTAGACTAATGCACTAATCCTGTCTAGTAACATATACGCTACTATGTTTTTTTTCTTGTATAGGCTAATGCAGTATTCCTTTCCAGTCACACGTACACTACTAATCTCTTTCTTGTGTAGGCTAATGCACTAATCCTTTCTAGTCACACGTACACTACTAATCTCTTTCTTGTGTAGGCTAATGCACTAATCCTTTCTAATCACACGTACACTACTAATCTCTTTCTTGTGTAGGCTAATGCACTAATCCTTTCTAGTCACACGTACACTACTAATCTCTTTCTTGTGTAGGCTAATGCACTAATCCTTTCCAGTCACACGTACACTACTAATCTCTTTCTTGTGTAGGCTAATGCACTAATCCTTTCTAGTCACACGTACACTACTAATCTCTTTCTTGTGTAGGCTAATGCACTAATCCTTTCTAATCCTACTAATCTCTTTCTTGTGTAGGCTAATGCACTAATCCTTTCCAGTCACACGTACACTACTAATCTCTTTCTTGTGTAGGCTAATGCACTAATCCTTTCTAGTCACATGTACACTACTAATCTCTTTCTTGTGTAGGCTAATGCACTAATCCTTTCTAGTCACATGTACACTACTAATCTCTTTCTTGTGTAGGCTAATGCACTAATCCTTTCCAGTCACACGTACACTACTAATCTCTTTCTTGTGTAGGCTAATACACTAATCCTTTCTAGTCACATGTACACTACTAATCTCTTTCTTGTGTAGGCTAATGCACTAATCCTTTCCAGTCACATGTACACTACTAATCTCTTTCTTGTGTAGGCTAATGCACTAATCCTTTCTAGTCACATAGCCGTGCGGCTTCAGTGATACGACCTGGCGCTTATTATCGCATCCGCCTCGTGCTGTGTCTGGTGACGTAACTTCTGAGACACTGATAGCTTGTGAGTCAACTTTTCACTCCATGCCCCACTGTTTTCTGACAAAATGATGCAACAAACAAACCATTTTCAAGGCTTCTCGGGCACCTTGCTACAACATAAGATATATACGTTTGGACTCTTGCTGTCGGAAAACACCTCCCGTCAATATGACTTCAAACAACAGTCATGCACTAAACAGCGAGCAGAGTCGATAAACATAAACGCTCAAGGTAAGCGCCTCACTGCACCACCCTTGTGTGTGTGTGTGTGTGTGTGTGTGTGTGTGTTCCGGGAAAGGGACTATGCAGGGAAGACAACTTCAGGGAAAGTGTGTAGCCGCTTTTTATTTTCATTTATTAATCCATCTACTTATCTCTCTCTCTTTTTCATATATATATATATATATATATATATATATATATATATATATATATATATTTATTTATTTATTTATTTATTTATATATAAAGAACAAGCACTGTGAAAGACGGATAGTAACTGGTTAGTTCACCGAAACAGAGAGTCACTTTCAGTAATGTTAGCGAGGACAGCTCTGACATTAGACCATCACCTTGGTCACACTGGATTGAGCGCTGTTCGAAAGAACGACCACCAGACAAACTGACTCAGTAGTCCACAGAAAACAACCGGTTAACTCAGCAAAAGCTCAGCACACGATAAGCACAGGTCCAGAGAGAGAGAGAGAGAGACAGAGAGAGGGGTGGGGATTTTGATTTATTCAACCATAGGCCAATCAGGAGTGAGAGCAGTTATCTCCATGTTATAAGGCTGAAAACGGCTTCCTTCAGTCAGTCAGTAGGGTTAGTACAACCAAAGACCTCTGAGCTCTTTGGCACAGCACAAGAAGGCTGGCAACACACACGAACAAATAAAACACAAAAGCAGGCTTTTCAGGAAAGCTTCATGGCACTGGGTACGACCCACGACTGCACTCCGGAGAGACAGAGAGAGGGAGACACAGGGTGCTGTTAAGTCTGTGATACCTTTAACCATGGGAGGGGCCGAGGAGGGAGGGGTCTCGCCCTCAGGAACGAAGCCCTCATTGTCAACGCCCTCGGAGCTAGGGCCAGGGCGGGGGTTTCGCTGATCGTGGGGGGTGGCAGCCCCGCTGGGCTGAGGAATTCGGCGCCATTTTGAGGGCGGGTCACACTGACCTTTCTTTTTTCGTTTTCTCTTCCCACCTGTTTTTTTTTTTTTGTACCCCCACCCGGCGCAGGAGCAGTGCACCAAATGAAAACAAAAAGACACACACACACACACACAATGAAAATAAAATTGCATGCAGAACAAATGACACCAACATGAATCGAATCAAACTCCAGCAGGTCAAAAATAAACAAACTGAAAGTGAAAGTGAACGGAAAATCAATCAACAAAATTGCAACGTAAGCAATTCACATACATACATGTATACACAAACACCTGCACACGCATGCAACAATAACGACGCCAACAACACTAATCTCCATCAAAACATGCACACAAATGAAATAACAATCTTCCATGAGATCACATTTCAATTAAAAAAAAAGAAAGAAAAAGAAATACATACAAGGAAATCTCAAGAAAGCAGTTATCATCATGATTATGCTAAGATGACGAAAAACGCAGAAACACTAGTGAAAAACAAACACAAACGACATCGGAAAAAACCCATGCAAATATGGCTTAGATAAAGTTTCAGTGTCTACTGATGTGCAGACAATGGACCTAAGGTAAATCTGAGACATTACTCGAAAATACATGTGCGTTACACCACGAAGAAATCAGTTTTAAACATAGTCAATACATTTTCCTCTGGGCGATAAAAAGGAGGTGGGGTGGGGGTAGGGGGGGAGGGGGGATTGGGCAGCTTCGTTTTGGGTGCCATTGAAGTAAGGTGTGTGTGTGTGTGTGTGTGTGTGTGTGTTCGCGCGCGTGCTTGACGAAGGGAAAGAGATGAAGAGACAGGAGATGGAACAGGTTGTGGTGGGGGTGGGGTGGGATGGGATGGGATGGGATGGAATGGGGGGTGGGGTGGGGGATGTGGATGGTTGTAACAGACAATATTCAAAGATATGCAAAAAAAACAACAACAAAAAACAAAAAAACCTTCAGGTACAGGGACCAATCACTTTGACAACCTCCTCCTCCTCCCGGGGACATGGCCGGTCCATCATGAACGACTTCAAGCCCCCCCCCCACCCCCCTCCGTCCCCCAGCCCACAATCCGACGCCCCGACAAGGTATGTGTGCACACGCCCCCTCCTCAAACCCTCTCATGCAAAGCACGCCACCGCGATTGGTCATCACACACCGCCATGTTTGCGCCGTGCGAACAAGCCACTCGCGCCCGGGCATGCTGGGAATATGGCGGCCGGCATTAGAACCTGAGAAGGCCCCGCTGCCAGCATTGTCAACAGCGTGCGACCGTGAATGCAGTCTGTGCTTTTCCGAGAGACGTGTGTGCTTTTCGGAGACGGTGTCTCGTTTCAAATCCCCTCCCCCTGGACGCTCAACACGGGGCTCTTTCAGACTGGTCGATGTACAGTTAAAACACAATCAATGTGAAATTGGGCTTGGGGGGCAAGGGGGGGGGACGTAGTGGTGGGGGGATGGGAGTGGGGGTGGAGGGCAGGGGGAGGGGGGGTGGAGAGTGTTTGTGTGTACTTTGCAGCGAAATCGGCCATCGCTCTTCACCAATTTTTTTTTTCACCACTTCAAATATTTATGAATCTCTCTCTCTCTCTCTCTCGCCGGGTGAGGATGTGGGTCGCTTGATCGTCAGAAAAGTGACAACAAATGATTCCAAGATGTTCTTTCTACCCCCCCCCCTCACCCCCCAAAAAAGGACAATAAATAAATGAATAAATAAAACAAGACAAGGCAGTCTTCAAAGGAATACCATTATAAAATTACCTACCATCCACACAATCAATCCATCGTAAAAAAAACACACACAAAAAGCAACCAACCAAACAAACAAAAAAACCCAACCACTATAATAAATTCAAAGTACAGGACAGGAAGCGAAAGGAAGGGAAGGAGTATTCAATCATTTTTTTTTAAATCCCTGTTAAAACACAGACAGGGTGGGGCGTGTGGTGAGGTGGGGGGATGGGGGGGGGTGTCGGTGGGAGGGGAGGGGGTGGTGGTGAAATAACAAGGTAAACTGGCAACATCAAAGACGACGTTCTCGTGTCAGGGATCAGGGAACCTGACTGGTGGACAAACAAAGGAAACGTGAGATACTTCACTCAACAAACTAACACATGCGTGGGAAAAGGAGATACTTTTTTTTTTTTTTTTTTTTGAATGGTCAAAACACTCACTAACCAGAATCAGAATCAAAGAAGCCACCAAAACACACACACAAAGTCAAACCATTTAACGTTGAAGTCTCGCCCACAACCAGTATCGGAACACAATCAAACCATTTAACGTTGACGTCTCGTCCACAACCAGTATCGGAACACGACACCATCAAACATGCCACGCACACGGAAAAAACAAACAAACAGCCAACCAATCAAAATGCGTAAAACACTGGAGGGGG
>NC_134878.1:45905251-45932751 GCF_041734735.1 Babylonia areolata
GAAGAAAGAGAACAACGACTCCTCACCCAAACGCATTCATTGTGGAGTTTTGTTTTGTCAATGCTCTGAATTTTGTTTGTGCCATCTTCACGATGTATTTTATTTTCGTTGGAAGGAAAGACAATCGATCATTCAGATACAAGGAGCAACTTATTCTATGCGCACCCGAGAAAGCCAATTCGAAAACTTTTTTTGTTTTTTTTTTTTTTTTGTTGTTGTCTAGAACTGGTTTTCTGTATCTGTCTACAGCCCGGCTTTTGAAACTGTGTTTTCTTCCAGAAGAATGAAGTGCTGGCCTGAAGGTAACGCGTCCGTCTAGGAAGCGAGAGAATCTGAGCGCGCTGGTTCGAATCACGGCTCAGCCGCCGATATTTTCTCCCCCTCCACTAGACCTTGAGTGGTGGTCTGGACGCTAGTCATTCGGATGAGACGATAAACCGAGGTCCCGTGTGCAGCATGCACTTAGCGCATGTAAAAGAACCCACGGCAACAAAAAGGGTTGTTCGTGGCAAAATCCTGTAGAAAAGTCCACTTCGATAGGAAAAACAAACAAAACTGCATGCAGGAAAAAATACCAAAAAATGGGTGGCGCTGTAGTGTAGCGACGCGCTCTCCCTGGGGGGAGAGTCGCCCGAATTTAACACAGAGAAATCTGTTGTGATAAAAAGAGAATTACAAAGGTTTTGTCAATGAATGTCTCACACCCCCCCCTCCCCGCCCCTCGACCCCGTGAAATATATACAGTCAACACCGGAGGCCCTGAGGCAGAATCGGTAAGGCGGTGGACCTGTGATCCAGTGGTCACGGTTCGATCCCCCGTCTAGGGCCTGCTGTTGCGTCCTTGGGAGAGGCACTTGACTCAAGCTGTCCTCCGCTCCTCACATGGGTGAGGAAGGTGAAAACGGCGGAAGGAGAGGACTGGGCCCCGCCTTCCTATGCCGAGCTCTAGACACAGTGAATATGAATTCCTTACTGCCCCCGATGGCAGTAAAAGTTTGTGGGACTAAAATAACCTTTATACATTCCAGTGAATATATCCGTTCAGTGCGTGCATGTGTGAGTATGCCCAAGTTTTTATTTTGATATGCACTCGTATGTATCCTATTTTCTACTGTATCTGTGTTTGTGTATGATTTTTCGATTTATGTCCGTACCTTGTTATGTACTATCTCCCCCCCCCACGTCCCCCAGTATTCCTTGTGACTCCGGTACACTTGGTAATAAAGAAATACTCTATTCTATTCCACTTTATGAAAAAAAATGCAGCGAATGGAAAAGGGAACTATTTCAAGAATATTATCACATACGAATTGAGGGGAAAAAAGCGTTGAATTATCGTTTCAAATATTTTACCCTTAAAAAAAAAAATCCAGTTACGTATTTTCTATGGCCAGAGTGATTCAGTGAATGGCATTGCCTTACATTTTACTCAAAAGTTGAATGTGCAGAGTTATATCACTTACAAACCCCATGTTCTGTATCACATTGAAAAAAATCATTGTCGCACATAAGATGAAGTGTTTATATATATATATATATATATATATATATATATATATATATATATATATATATATATATAAGAAACAGAACGTTTCATTTACCTACTATTTAAAATGGTATTAACTCTCTCCATACGAACGGCGAAAGAGACGACATTAACAGCGTTTCACCCCAATTACCATCATCAAAATATTGCAAGCGGAAGGCTCTTATACTGAAGACGTGAATGTGGACAACGAATACCACAATTCTGACGACGGAAGCTAAAGGTTGGGTCATTCAGACACCCACTGGACATCCGAGGGGTCTGTGTAGAGGAGAAGAGAGGACTGGCCGTACTGAGTGAGTTAAAATATTTCTTAAAGCTGATGGAAGGTTTCGTATAAAACGTCTCTCTCTCTCTCTCTTCTCTCTTCCTCTCCCCTCCAGCTTCTGTTTCTCTCGGTCTCTCTAATCTCTAACCACACCCACCCCTCTTTCTCTCTTTCTGTTCTGTTATACTTCATCTGCCTCTCCAACTAAAGCGTTCATCAGCTACGCTAACTCTTCAACCCAAGACATTCTCTGACAGCTTTCCTGCCTCCACTCCCCCTCCCCCACCCTCACCCCCTCTTTTCAAACCTTCATCAGACTTGCCCTCAAAGAGAAAGGCTGTAAGGACTTTTCTGTGTACCACACACACACCCGACTCCCTTTATTACTCCCTCACCATCTCTCCACAGCCACAGACTTTTTTAATATATTTTTTAAAGAAATAAATTAACACCACGAATGCTAGAAAATGCGAAAAGAACAACAAACAAACAGCAACTCGTCTATCATAAAAGAACAACCCTCCCTCTCCCCCACCCCTTCCCATTCAGGCCTCCGCTCACCCTCATACCCCCTCCCCTCCCACACCCCACTCCCCCCCCCCCAAAAAAAACCAAACAAAACCACACACACAAAAAAACAAAAAACAAAAAATGCCCCCCACCACCACCAAGCACCGAGGCTCTCCCTAAAACACACCGACAACAATTTACAGCCTTAAAATCAAATCAGCCTTCGCCTCCAATCGACTCCTTGGCATCCAATAAAAGCCAATTAGCCAGGAAGCGGCCAGGGAGTTGGGGAGGCTGGGCACAGGCGGGCCAGACCCGCACGAGGGGCCCTAAATCGTGTGGGTCTGCCGGCAAGGGGAGGGGGGGGGGCGGTGGCGGGCGTTGTGGGGGTGGAGGGGTGTAAGGGAGGTCCCCCGGGGGAAGGGGATGTAGTAGGGACTGGGGAAGGGGCGGGAGGGGAAAATAATGGCCAACACGCCAGCGGGGCCCTGCAGCGAATTTGTGGCAATTTCCATTCTATTTCCTCCCCATTAGATCTGTCATGCTCCGGGTCTCGCTCGAGCCGTGAAATATCGACCAGACGTGGGGGTGGGGTGGGGGGTGGGGGGTTGTGGGGGGGAGGGTGACGGTTTGAGGGATGGGGGTGAAGATATGGGGTGGGGTGGGGGTGAAGAGTTGGTGGGTGGGTGGGAAGGAGGGAGAAAGGAGGGATGAAGAGGACGGAGGGTTGGGGTTGCCGCATCAAAGGGCACAGTGCCCCATCCCCCTTCTTCCTCTGCACCCAGCCTGCTCCCAAGGATGGGGAGAGTGGAGGGAGGAGAGGGCTGGGGGGTGGGGGAGAGAGAGGTGGAGAGGGAGTGGAAGATCGTGTCGAGACGTGTCCGGTCGTTGTACGACGTTTACGACGCTGACCGTTAGCAATGCAAATCTCGAAACTTTACACCCTTCCGTTTTATGTTAAGACCCTCTTGCAGTCACGCTGTCACGTAGAATGTGGCATTTGTTGTCAGGAGATTACAACTCTTCCTCCGTTTAGGTTAGACCGTTTGTATTATGTTGTCACGTAAAATGTCGCATCTGTTCTCGGGATATGTTCTCAGGAGATTGACACTATTCCGTTTATGTTTTATTATGTTGTCACGAAAAACGTGGCATCTGTTCTCGGGATCTGGTCGTAAGAGATTTACACTATTCCGTTTATGTTAGATCTTTTGTTGTTGATGTTGTTTTGGGTTTTTTTTTCACGTAAAACGTGCATCTGTTTTCAGGAAAGCAGTGACGAACGCTGCATCACGGTAAATTCGATTGCGAAAAAAAAAGGAAAAAAAAAAAGGTGGTAACAAGTCATGGTGGTGATGGTGATGATGATCATGATTCTAAACGAAGAAAAGGGATTAAATAGACTATAACAATCAGAATGGAAAACCCAATGTTGATCCAGTCATGGTGATCCGGGGTGGACGTGTATTTTTCTGGCAGTCCCTCTCCTGTCTTGACTACCCTCCTCCCCACTCCCAGCATTTCTCTATTTGTATTTCTATTTCTCTTTTTATCGCAACAGATTTCTCTGTGTGAAATTCGGGCTGCTCTTCCCAGGGAGAGTGCGTCGCTTCACTACAGCGCTACCCATTTTTGGGTATTTTTTCCTGCGTGCAGTTTTATTTGCTTTTGCTATCGAAGTGGATATTTCTACAGAATTTTGCCAGGAACAACCCTTTTCATGCCGTGTGTTCTTTTACGTGCCCTAAGTGCATGCTGCACACGGGACCTCGGTTTATCGTCTCATCCGAATGACTAGCGTCCAGACCACCACTCAAGGTCTAGTGGAGGGGGAGAAAATATCGGCGGCTGAGCCGTGATTCGAACCAGCGCGCTCAGATTCTCTCGCTTCCTATGCGGACGCGTTACCTCCAGGCCATCACTCCAAATGATTTTATGATTGTTGTTGTCGCTGCTGTTGTTCTTTTTTTTTCAGCGTCAATCGAAAAGACAAAAGACAACAACAATGGAAAGTGTTTGTTCCGGTGAGCTATGTACAGGGTTAAGAAAAAAAAAAAGAAGTCAAATACTAATTGAGGAACTTGCACAGTTTTCTTCTGAGTGAAATGATGCTGCTTTCTCGGCAAACATCGGTGTGGGCAGCTCTAAGTGATGAGCACCACTCACAACCAGACGTCTTTCTTGCATTTGCACTTCCATTTTTTTTTAAACAATGGAAAATTGACATCTACCGTTTATGTACCACTCGATAACTATGGAGTTTTGCTTGAAACATTGATTATTTATGCACTGTTTTCTTTGACAAGCCAGTGGCATACCCTATGCAGCCTGTATAACTTGAAAAAAATCTCTCAATTTTTTTGGTTTTTGTTGTTGTTATATAATATTTTATGAAAATATAATTATCCCCCTTTATGAAGTAGCCACAACTTCCTTCATTTTTTGGTACAGTATGTATGTACAAAGGCACCCATGTAGAACCGCTGTGTGGTCTGCTTAAGTAAACTGGTTGAAATCACGCTGACATAAGAAAAAAAACAACCCAAAAAACAAAAGTCCAATTAATACTATGGAATTTCCTTGTCCAAACGCTTTTAACATCTTGCGATTTGTGGCTCATATACGGATTGAGTGGGTCTCAAAGCTTTTCGGCGTTCTCTGTACAAGTCGTTCTTTCAAAGTTACCTTTCTTACAGATATTTGCCATCTTTATAGACTGAGCAATTGAAAACAAACGTTTTCATGAACTGGAAGACATCAGTCCACAACAAGTATAGCATCGCCGTTGACGAAACAAGCGTTGGGGAACCAATTCCTATCGTGAAATACTTCGATGTTATTGTATTTGTGTAATGAAGTCATTCCATCACCAAGTTCAGTCATGTCAACTATTGACAAACTGCATTTTTGGCATAATCTTTCATCACGTAGTATAATGGCAGCGTCCGATTTCCACTAATAGGTTGTGACTGCTAAGACAGAATTTAATTAGTGTATGAACATAAATGCCTGGTATATTAATATAAGAACAGCTGTAGTCTTGGCATGTCTTTAAAACTTGAAACAAAAATTTTCGCTGTATAAAAGCTTCTTCAGCCAATGGCATTCGTGTGTGTGTGTGTGTGTGTGTGTGTGTGTGTGTGTGTGTGTGTGTGTGTGTGTGTGTGTGTGTGCGCGCTGTAAAATCAGTTTTTTTTTTCTTCTTTTTTTCAACTATAAAACACGAATGTAGAACAGGCACCGTGTTCATTCATAAAATCATTTACTGAAGAATCTGGAATATGGTTATTACACGTGTTATCAATATCCGAACATACTTCCCTGTCGCACACACCGTCAATCTCACAACACACGATAATCTAATGAATCTAACTTGTCCAAGCAGATCTGGTGGGACCTTTGCCATGTAAATTTCTGACGATTAAACGGCAATTTTGTGGTCGGGGGAATGCACACCTTTCATAAAAAAAAACCCAAAACGAAACGACAGAACAAAAACTAAAAAAAAGATGTTAATTAGATATCTCCCTGATCTGCCGTAAAAATATGCAACTCAATGTTCCGCTCCGAACAAAAATTATACATTAAAAATTTTCAGTTGAAATTAATCAGAGTGTCAAGTTTCCGTGTCCCCAAATGTCACACCCAAACAGTAAAACTGGTATATATATATATATATATATATATATATATATATATATATATATATATATATATATATTATTTCATCAGCAGGTAAATCTTTTCCCGTTGATACTGAACCTCCACAATTGTGGTCACTGCAGGTGAGCTCTTTGAACACCTGGAAGATGGCTGTCAAGAGTTTGTGTTTTCTTTGTGACAACAGCGAGCAACGTGATCCTTCACTGTGATAGAAAATCTGATCCTGGTGCGAGGACAATCTGACTAGTCGCATCGGAAACTTGGATACTGGTGCTAAGAGCAGTTGATGGGGTGTCATCAACATCTGATCCAGCGTCCATCACACACACACACACACACACAGAGAGAGAGAGAGAGAGAGAGAGAGAGAGAGAGAGAGAGAGAGAGAGAGAGAGAGGAAAACCCACTTAATCCCGTTCGTTCTGAAAACTGAGAAAGGTGTCAGAAAAAAAAAACCTGACCCGGTATCGATAAAACCACAGCAGAAAGACACAAAATTTAATGGTCCTGTCCACAGTTTTTTGTTTTCCTTTTTCTGGTTCTTGTTGTAACCTTTGTCCCATTTTACATTCATTCAAAAGATTTTTTATTTAATTCGGACATGAACAACAGACAATGACAGAAAACACGATCAGAAAAGCCACACAACAAAAATGTCTGCACAACATGCAAGAGCAAACGACCAGTATGTAACCACTAACTGGGTCAGGAATGGACACAGCTAAATACATCAAACACTACAGAATCAAAATAATAAGGATGGGCTCAGTATAGTGCAGTCATCCCTGGTGACGACGGGTGCAATAGCCGAGTGGCTAAAGCGTTGGACTTTCAATCTGAGGGTCCCGGGTTCGAATCACGGTGACGGCGCCTGGTGGGTAAAGGGTGGAGATTTTTACGATCTCCCAGGTCAACATATGTGCAGACCTGCTAGTGCCTGAACTCCCTTCGTGTACATATGCAAGCAGAAGATCAAATACGCACATTAAAGATCCTGTAATACATGTCAGCGTTCGGTGGGTTATGGAAACAAGAACATACCCAGCATGCACACCCCCGAAAACGGAGTGTGGCTGCCTACATGGCGGGGTAAAAACGGTCATACACGTAAAAGCCCACTTGTGTATATACGAGTGAACGTGGGAGCTGCAGCCCACGAACACAGAAGAAGAAGAAGAAATCCCTGGTGACGAAAGTGTCTGATTTCCCCATGAAAGTGCACACTGCTTGTTCTGTTCAAGAAAAACGAATGCATTTTTTAAAGCACACCTGTCTAAAGATGCTCAGATTCACCATCCATGCTCTTTTGTAACCTTCAAAAGGTGTATCCATATTGTTAAAATATGTGTGCTGTTATATTCATAGTTATTTTATATGTCTAAGTTATTTATTTGATGCTGCTGTTAGTTTTATGTCCGTCATTTATTTGTTTCAATGATTTCTTGAATTCAATCAGATGTGTGTGAATGTGCGCACGCGCGCGCGCGCGTGGTGTTTATGTCTGCGTGCATGTGTGTATGAGTGTGCGTGTGCACGCACGCGCATGCTTGCGCGCGTGTGTAGTTCATCCATCCATTGCACCACATACTTTGTGACTAACCAGTTTGTATCGAACCACTCGGAATTTCTCATGCAAGATGAAAAATAAAAGGATTCTCGAGTCTTGGTTCATCTTCCTTATTATAAGATTATACATATTTACCAGTCTTTTTCTTTCTTCCTGTGATTCATTTTCCACATTTCTTCCCTTGGAAAATAAAGATTTTAAAAGAGAGAGAGGAGGCGGGGGGCGAGGGGCGGAGGGGTTGCAGGGGAAGAAAGGTGTTCTTCCTGACTTTTTTTTTCTCTCTTTGAAGAAGGATATGCCATATCACTCCCCCCCCCCTTCCTCCAAACCACCCATACATCTCCCTCCCCCCCTCCCACCGCACCCTCCCCCACACACACCTCCAACTCTCCCCCTCCCCTCCTGTTTTCCTTCCACGCTCCATTTCTTGTTGCCGCTTCACTGGCTGCTAGTCTCCCTTGAAGAGGATAATATGCTCTCGCTCTCTCTCTCTCCCCGTCACACATGTACCCCTGTCTGTCTGTGTGGTTGTGTGGATGACTGCTTGGCTGGTTGGCTGGCTGGCTGGCTGTCTGTGTGGCTGTCTGGCTGCACCATCTGTTGCACCTGACGCCAGTCAGCTGACTGAGTGGCCCCCCCTTTGCCCCGCGCTGTTTTCTATTACCTCATTTACTTGGCATTAGCCTATCTGTCTGGCTCGGCCTTTTCTTTGTTTTGAGGAAACAGCTATTATGAGTATTTTTGGAGCGTAAAAAAAAAAGAAAGGAAAAAAGGCAGAAAAAGTGAGAAAGAGAAAAAAGAAGAAAGTAGTAGTAGTTGTAGTAGTAGCAATAGTAGTAGTAGTAGTAGGAGGAGGAGGAGGTGGACGATATAAAGAAGACGACGACGACAAAGACGAAGACGGTGACGACGACGAAGAAAAAGAAGAGGACAAAGAGGATGATGATGAAGAAGCAGAAGACGAAGGCGAAGACGAAAAAAGAAGAAGACGATGACGAAGACGATGAGGGTGACGAAGAAGAAGAAGAAGAAGAAGAAGAAGAAAAAGAAGAAGCAGAAGATAATGATGAAGTGCAAAAGTGAGGTTCACAAAAGAAGTATATAATATAGTTAATGTCGCTTTCATGTTTTATATGTTCTAAGTATAACGAACTAAGCAGAAAAGTATAAACGATGCATAAATCGCCTACATCGCCTCATTTCTGTCAAGCTGATGTTATTTGTGAGGACTGGTCTACGACAGTCGATTTCTCTAGAAGATATCTACACACCTGGAAGCAGTCAATTTCTCTAGAAGGTTTACACTTGGAAGCAATATGACAAGTTATCTGATCTGTTCGCGGGCACAGCAACCGGCCGCGCAAAAAACAAAACAAAACTGTTCAACATCATTTATTGTCGTTCCTGCGTTTTTGCGCGGCCGGTGGAAATTTAGTTTCAAATCTCCCCTATGAATAGATTTAGCTTTAGAATTATTGTTCCGAATGGTAATTTCAATTTTCAACTTGATGTAAAATACTGATATTTGAAAGTGAACACAGATCAATATCTGTATCGAACCTATCTGAATAATACATTATTTCCGGTGTGCAGTTCTGACGCAACAGATCTTATATATTGAACTTCTTGTCGTTGATTTCTCGTATTTTCTGTTCGGTTGGTATATTTGATCATACTAGATATATTATCAGCAATATGTTTCCCTCTCCTTTTTCATTATTTCTTGCTTTTCTTAATTTACTTCCTTAACTGTGTCGGTCATATATTTTGTCTTAAAACCATTATCTCCACATTTACCGCTCACTGTTTTCAAATACAATCATAATCATAGCTGCCGTAACTGTCACGTGTATGCAATGGGAATTTTTTTTCAACATTACTGCACTTGTGTGACGTTTACCAGCCGTCTAATCAATTCAAACGAATGATAACTAAACACGCTTGAGCACTATATAAGCTGTCAGCTTGTTGCTCTGATGTTTGAGTGTATATCGACAATATATTTTCTTAAAAAACCCCAGAGATTTGTGTTTGAAACAAGAAGATGAAAAAGACAGATGGGAAAAGAAGAGAGACGAACAAAAAAAAAAAAGGTTGTTGGGGAAAGTTCAAATGAAAGAAAGAGAAGAAGGAAAAAAGAAAAACAAACCCCCCCCCCCCCCCCCCAAAAAAAAAACCGAAAAAAATAAAGTGTTGGGGTCGCTCAGAATAACAGCTTTGTCTTTCTCTCTCTCCTCCCCCCTCTCTCTCCCCCTCCCTCCCTCTCTCTCTCCCCCCTCCCTCCCACTCTCTCTTCCTCTCTCTCCTCCCTCTCTCCCTCCCTCCCCCCACTCTCTCTCTCTTTGAGTTCCCCCAAGAAACATGCACGCAGAGAACTCAGTGGTTTGGGCTTTTATGTGCCAGTTCCCGGGGCTGTGTTGTAGCCTGTCTCCCTTCATCCAGGCACGTCCTCATGACCCTGCTGGGTGCCGCAGTCTGCACAGGGTGTGAAGGAGGCTGTCTGCTGCGGGGGCCCAGTGGGTACGCCAAAGAAAACCGCCACGGGTCCCCGCTGTGGTTCGATTCTCGCATCACGAACTGCGTTGTTTTTTCCCTTTCTTTCTCTCTTCTCTTTCCCTTTTCCTTCCTACTCTTGAGTTTGAATGATGATCTGGGTGCTAGTCTTTCAAAAGGAACGAATAAAATCGAGGTCTCGTGGGCAGTATGCGTTTGGTGAAAGAACCCATGGGAAAAAGAAGAGTTGTCCTTGACATGTATATATATATATATATATATATATATATATATATATATATATATATAAAAGTGCAGATGAAAAAAAAAGGAAAAGGAAAAGGAAAATGAAAAAAAAAAAAAAAAGGAAACACAAAAACAGAAACATGAAAGACGTACGTGGCCGGAATATGATATACACATTCTGGCATTGGGAAAACACCTTGAATTTCACACACTTATGATCTGCTGTGACTACAAAGTTTGATGAAAGGGCATTTTGATCCCTCATACTCTGCAAATTCATTCTTCATTCTCCTCAAGATAAAACAAAAACAGAATAAAACAGTATCAGTATCAGTAGCTCAAGGAGGCGTCACTGCGTTCGGTCAAATCCATATACGCTACACCACATCTGCCAAGCAGATGCCTGACCAGCAGCGTAACCCAACGCGCCTTCTCAGGCCTTGAGGGGAAAAAAAAAGAAAATAATAGATAAATACATAAAAATACTACTACTAATAATAATATCTATAAGGCGCAAAATCTTGATGAAGTCAACTCTAAGCGCAAAAAAACAACAACAAAAAACAAAAAACCCAACAACAACAGCAAAACAGCAACAAATATGTTGTGCTACAAACTAGTATACAAGAGGATTCTGTTTCCTTACCATACACGCTACTATGTCCTTCCAGAAAACAAACAACAACAAACAAGCAAAACAAGACAACGTGTAACCCAAAAAGGGCCAACGAGTCGTCGTTTATTCATTTATATATAGTCTGTTCATCCAAGATGATGATATTAGACTGAAAATAAATGATATTATCATTATCATCATTTGTATTATTTTTTCTATCATAATGGTGATTATTATCATCATTAATTAGAAATCATTTGTGACAATCAATGGGAGGGGAAGGAATATTCAACTCAAAACGGGGCGGTTGAGGTGGAGGAGGGATGGGGGGGGGGGAGGGGAGGGGAGGGAGGCGAGGGGGAGGGTATTGAGGAAGGAAAAGAGACACAGAGAGAACAGAATTGGAAAAGATAGAGTACAAAATGTAAAATGGATAGGGTGGATGTCAGTGACTGGAGAAAGAAAAAAAACACAATATTGGAAGAGTGTTTGTGAGCTGGGGGGAGGGGGGGGGGGGGGGGAAAGCGGGATAACGACAGAAAATTAATCAATAATCAAAATATTGTATGCAATACTTCTATAGATTATTATTTAAAACGAGGATGATGTGGGGACCTACACTAAACAACCAACTGGACTATTTAACACATAACTAGCTAACTTTAATAAAGAACATTTTGTTATGCCCCCCCCCCCCAAGCCCCCTCCATTCGCGACAGTGATTTGAAATGCGTTTCCTTTATTCCTATATACTGCAACGAGAGTCTTCATTATCCTCCATAAAAACAACAACAAAAAAACAAAAAACAAAAAAAACAACGACAAACAAAGTCAAATCCCAAACAAACCGGTGAGGATATAAGCCACACATCCCTTCCTTCCGCTCAAATGAACGTAATTCAGGCCCAACACTCGGCTTATAATATCACAGATTGACATAAGTTTACATTTAGGCCAACAGCAAAGTGAGAGCTGTATTATCAATGGTTTCTCCAGTCAATGGGAAACCATTTACAGCTTAGTCTTTTGTGAAGGACTATGACTCTCAAACTAGGAGGCAAAACCGCACTGGCTCTTAGTGCTGCAGCCTTGTGGGCTAGTTGGCCTTTGGGAACCATCCCAACGCCGACTGTCCTAAAACCCTCTTGGCCGAGAGAGTGGGGATGTACTTGGGCAAGACACTCTCCACTATAATGAAATTCGAGCCCAAATAGTCGGAACAGCAGTTGCCTCCTCTGCTGTTCTGATGGTCATAGTCGGACACGACTGACTATCATATATATATATATATCCCTTTGATGCCTACACTCTACACCATTCTCCAGATAAACCACCAAGAACAAAACAATGTCCCAATCTATGAACGGCCCTGAGTTTATAACATGATATACATACATCCCTCCACCACTCACGGCAGGAGGGGTGGGGGGTCGGGGTGTGGGGTGGGGGGGTTGAACTGTGTTCCTGCTCTCACCAGTGGAAGGGAAGACAGGCGTGAAATGTGTGTGTGTCCGATCCGATGTCGCTGTTTGTCCCTATAAATGTGCAGCTGTCGTGCGGCACGCTGGGCCACACCGAGTCTGCTGCTGCCTGTCTTGGCTTGGCTTGGCTGCAAGTAGTACAGCCCTGTCACGCCTCTCCCTCTGTGTGTGTGTGTGTGTGTGTGTGTGCCTCTGTGTGTGTTTCTCTCTCTGTCTCTGCGCTCTGTCTGTCTGTTTCTCTCTCTGTGTGTGTCTGTGTATGTGTATCTCTCTCTGTGTGTGTGTGTGTGTGTGTGTGTGTGTGTGTGTGTGTGTGTGTGTGTGTGTGTGTCCCTCTCTCAACTGCCTCATGCTCCGCCTCTTCAATAATATCTTCATTTATACGTGGTATCTTTTTCCCCCTCTTTCTTTCTTTCTCTCTTTGTTTCTTTCTCCTATTTCTCTGCTTTGCTTTGGGTTTTTTTCTGTATTCTTTTTCTGTTTTCATTCCACAACCCCTTTTATCCGTTTTTTCACTCATCTCCTTTCTTCCTTCCTTCACGAAACTGTGATGGATTGTTTCGAAAGCCCAACCTTTTGGGTTTTATGCTCTCTCTCCTTCCTTTTCGTCCTCCTCTCTCTGTCACTGTCTTTATCTATCTACACACATTTTTAATCTTAGATAAGAGTGGGGGGGTGGGGGCATATTCCTAGATATAAGGCGTTCAAAAGGCAGTTTATAATAATAATAATAATTTATTTTTATATAGCGCTCAAATACAAGCATAAGCAAGCTCTAAACGCTTTACAATCCAGTACATAAAGTGAAACAATACAGCCTTTAAAAAGTAGTGGAAGCATAACAGAATCATTAATATTAAAAAAACAAAAAAACAAACCCACACTGCATAAACTCACAAAGTAACATACTCTCACTACTACAACTGTTACACTCCAACACACACACAGACACACACACACACACACACACACATGATTAAACGGCTGAGATAACAGCAATTTTCACTTAAAATACATACATGTAAAAAGGAGCATAGTTGTAATTTGCATGCCATAGATTTTGCAAAAAATTGTAAAATAAAGTTTTAGAAAAGGTAAAAGGGGTAAAAATCGGCAGTCATTCTCCCTTTCGAACCATACCACCACCATCCATCTACCCACCCCCATTCTCTCTACTCACCTATCACACACACTCACATTGCCATGAGCCTGGGACAACAGCACTATTTGAGTTATGACAAGTATTTCTTAAAGAGATAAGTTTTAAGATTTGCTTTACAGGTAGATAGATGAGTTGTTTGTCTGAGAGCAATAGGCAGAGAATTCCAAGTTGATGGGCCGAAGACGGAAAATGACCTTTTTCCACACGAGTTAAGGAAGTATCGGGGAACGATAGATTCGATAAGATAAGAATAACTTTATTATCTCCAGCTAGAGATTTTTGGCCAGGTGCATTATCACAACACAAAACAAGTAAACAACATGGAGACCAGAACTGTAAAAATCAACAACAGCTACTAGGAATATAACGAAGACACAAATGTCAACATATCACATACACCGTTTCATACATTCATTCTACACATTGCAGGTAATATTTCAAATATAAAAACAAAGAATTAATAAACATTATTTTGAATATAGTCTTGAGCATAGCCTACTTTTCTGCACATTGATTGTAATAATAAGAACACAGCATTCCTTTCCGTAGCTGCGGAAGAATCTTGTATCACGACCAGCCAGTTTTTGAAGACTTTTTCATTTTTTTCAGTTTCAGATTGGGACGTCTTGTTATTCTCATCTCTGCACCCTTACACCATCCTAACCCCCGCCCACTTCCCTCCCACCTGTTCTATGGAAGTTTAAACATTTCTTTTAGAGTTCTGTCAAAAACTTGTCTTGGAGATAAATGAGAACAACCCCACCCACACCCACCCCCCACCACCATTTTTGTTTCCTTTTTTTCTTTCTTTTGGGTATGTAATCAGTTCCGCATCCAAACTCGCAACCCCTCTTTTTCTTACTCTGCCTTTTTTTTCTTTTTTTTTCCCACCTCCAGCTTCTCTTCCCTTTTTCGCACCACTAAAAGCGGATGCAGTTGACTCACTGCACTGCATGAGCAGGCATCGGCACGTGAAACACGGCGGGGTTTGGCGCGGGCGTTGACAGACACACACACACACACGTCGCGCGAAAAGAACAAAATAATAATAATAAAAATAAGTAAATAAATAAATAAAATAAAATAAAAAAGAAGAAGAAAAGAGCACACACGTAAGAAATTTGCCGCCTTTCACCGCCTCAACCCGGCTACAGGCATGAGTCGTCTCGTCCGAAGACAAGGCTATGGTGCAGAATATTGAGTTGGGGGGGAGGTGGGGAGGGGGGTGGAAGAATTATAACTGGTAACAGCAGAATTCGTGACCTCATGATTTTTTTTTTTTTTTTTTAACTATAAAGCCACCGGCCTGTGTACATACCGGGGTAAAGGGATGGAAACTAAACTGATTAAGACAATCAACGGAACATTCACAAATATACAACATCGCAGATCATCGCTTTCGTATTGCTGACGTCTCACGCAGTGCACTATTTGATGACCCGATAAGTAGGGCCCGTGTTGTGGAATGGAACCTCTTGCTTTGAAATGCCCATGAAATATCAGCGACGCCAAGCTGCTTCTGAACTGCAAAATGCTTTTCAGTTTGAAAAAAAAAAAAAAAAAAAAAAAAGGCCAGACATCGTTCTTGTAAATTCCTGCAATATTAATATTTGTGTGTATATTTTGGTCGCAGACAGATGTACGTACGTTAAATAGTTTTCATTTTCTTAGAATTAGCTTTTCTTTCACACACACACACACACACACACATATATATATATATATATATATATATATATAGAGAGAGAGAGAGAGAGAGAGAGAGAGAGATGTCTTTCTATCTATGCATCTATATCTATCTATCTATACATTATCCCGGTTGTGGTAATGATGTAAATTATCTATTTGCAGAAAACATGGATCATTTTCAGTAAACGATGCTCTCCACTCTTTCTGAAAGCAATCTGTCGTGCGCTTTTTCAGTTCTGTGAAGAGAAGAGAATGAAAAGGAAAGAGAAAGAAAGAGAGAGAGAGAGGAGGGTGCGGATGGGATGGGGTGGGGTGGGGTGGGGGTGGGGGGTGGGGGGTCAGGCAGACAGACGGAGCTTTAGGACAAGCTCTCAGATGCATATATACGTACCATCACAATTCACAGCACATAAGAACCCATCATGTAAAACGCATCGGCAAGGGGCAAGACCGACCACAGCCGATGACTTCGTAGTCAAGTCTCAAAAACATTGATGACTCTTTGATCACAAATTGGACGCAAACGTGTACAGACAATATGAAACGTGACCAATGGAATATTGATACAGAGGAAACGACGACAGGTGTACCTTTGTGTACTGCTAAAAAACATCAGTCTGTAAAAATCAAATAGAGCTGAAGTTGACAGAGACGCATTACATACAATGATGTGATGGGGGAAAAAAACAACCTCATCAAAATGTTTGAACTATTTTCTCAGAACGACGTATCATGCTTTGATTGATAGATTGTCTACGACAATTATAATTATAGTGTGTCATACACAACGCTGATTGACTGATCGACTGATATTTTGGTAATGGAAATTTATAAAAAAAAAAAAAAAAAAAAAAAAAAAAAAAGTTCAGCAAAACCACCAGGGGACAAAGAGAACAGTGACAGGGTCGCCCAGAACGCACAAACAACAGTGAAGCAATGGTGGCTGTGCTGCCAGAGATGACTGAAGAGTGGGAAGATAGTTGTCATGGTCCAAACCCTTTTCCATCGGTTACGAAAGAAAGTGCAATCTAAAAAAAAAAAAAAAAATTAAAACAGAGAGAGAGAGAGAGAGACAGACAGACAGGCAGAGCGAGAGAAAGAAACAGATACAGAGGAGAGAGAGAGGGAGATACAGTGACAGAGAGACAGAGACAGATAGAGACAAAGAGAGACAGAGCTAGAGAGAGAGAAAGAGAGACAGAGACAGAGGGAGAGAGAGAGAGAAAGAGAGAGCGAAAGAGAGAGAGGGGGAGACAGAGAGAAAGAGAAAGAGAGAGAGAAAAAAGAGAGAGAGACAGAGAGGGAGAGACAGAGAAAGAGAGACAAAGAGAGAGACACACACACACACACACACAAAGAGAGACAGAGACATAGACAGAGGGAGAGACAGAGAGAGAGACAGAGGGAGAGACAGAGAAAAAGAGAGAGAGGGAGACAGAGAGAGAGACAGAGAGAGGGAGACAGAGAATGAGAGAAAGAAACAGAGGACGAGGGAGAGAGAGAGAGAGAACGAACGAGAGAGAGAGAGAGACAGAGACAGAGAGGATAAGAGAGAAAGGAAGAGAGGGGTGTGGGGGGTGGGAAGGGGGGGGAGGAAAAAGACAAATCCGCCGAGGACTGACGCCTTCCAGACTGATTGTCAGGCCGGGTGCAGAATGCGCGGAACTTTGATGAAGTGTTGCCGCGCGCGGCCCTGTCTGCGGGATGCATTGTGGGAAGGCTAGCAATGCATTCTGGGAGCATGTCTGACGCGCCTTCCTGTCAGGAGCTGCCTCGCAACTTCAAACTAGATGCCCTCAGGTTGTCTCCCTTTGCCTGCGGCGGGGCCCTTGAAACGTCTGTCGGAAGCCTTTTTTTTTTTCTTTTCTTTTTTCTCTCTCTCTCCTTTTCCCTCCCGTTGTTACGTAGGCTTCAAAACAGCGGTTAGGACGGCAGGAGATGGACTCGGGTTTATTTCACAATGAGCAATGAGTTTGCCACCCTCGCCCGCTCAGTCCTCCCTTCCGGGATACAAAGTCAAGGTTGGCAAAAGTTTTCTTTTCTCCCCCTAAAGTTCACACACACACACACACACACACACACACACACACACACACACACACGCACACACACATCGATACAAACAGACAGACAGACACAGACAGACAGACACAAACGTACACCACACACGGCAACAACAAAACAGCCTCCTAAAAGAGAACCACCACCACCACCCTCAAAACAAGAACACGACAACCACCACCACCACTCCAAAATACAACAACCCCCCCTCTCACCCCCCCCCCCATGAAAAAACAACAACCCCCCCCCCCCACCCCAATGAAAAAAAAACAAACCCTCCCCATGAAAAAACTGAAAAAAACAACACTCCCCGCCCACGAAAAAACAACAACCCCCCAAAAAACAACAAAATAACAACACCCCCCCCCCCCCCTCTCATAAAAAACAACAACCCCCCACCCCCTATGAAAAAAAACAACAACCCCCAAAGCAACAACCCCCCCCCCCTGCACCCTCCCACCCCCATGAAAAAAACAACTCCCAAAAACAACAAAGCAACAACAAATACAACAACCCCCCAGAAAAACAACAAAACGCCACCCCTCCTCCCCCATCCCCACAATAACATCAATAAAACAACGCCCCCCCCCCCCCCCCCCCGCCCCCCCTCCCCCAACCCAACACAACAAAACGACGACAACAAAAACAACATAACACCCTCCAAAACAGCACCACCACTGACCACCACCACCACCACCACCACCATCACCAACAAAAAACCCACGTCCTACTCACAGCTCGTATTTCTTGCCCAGGCCGCAGGTGGCCCTGTGGCGGCTGTAGTAGCGGTTCTCCAGGTCGATCTTGGTCTCCCCGATCAGGTCGTCCATGCCCACCAAGTCCCAGTCAAACACCTGCACCGTCAGCAGCGACTCCATGGGGAACGTCGCCTCGAACTCCATGCACCTGGATGGAGGGGAAAGGGAAGAGAAGAGAGGTTAATCAAGGAGGTGGAGAGGTGTTCTGCCAATGTATATCTATTTGTATTTCTGGTTGTTTTTTTTATTGTTGTTGTTGTTGTTACAACAGATTTCTCTGTATGAAATTCGGGCTGCTCTCCCCAGGGAGAGCGCGTCGCAACGCTGAAAGCGCCACCCATTTTTTTTTTGTTGTATTTTTTTATGTATGTGGGTGGATGAGTCTGTGTGTGTGTGTGTGTGTGTGTGTGTGTGTGTGTGTGTGGTGTGTGTGGTGTGTGTGTACAGCGGGAGGCGAATGTTTGGACTTATCTTGTGTTTCAGTGTCAGTGGTAATTATGTAGCTTTTCATGCCTGGTCAACATTGATTATGCCACTTCAGTTACTGTGTTGCATGGTTTGATAAATGTTCATTTAAAAAAAAAAGGTTATGTATATATCATAACATACATACATACATACATAAGAGAAAATACCCCCCCCCCCCCAAAAAAAAAAACCAAACAAACAAACAAACAACAAACAACAACAACAACAAAAAAGAAAAAAGAAAAAGGAAACTGGTAGTAGTTTCTCATAAAAAATGGCTGATGTACATATAAACATCGGACACAATTCTGAAAGCGTGGTACCATATCACAGCTGCTTGTCACACCGTAATAAAGCACAGCTATGCACTGAGATGCAAGATACAGAACAAAGTTATATCACTATCATAACTGCACAATGTACGAGGGTCATTCAATAAATAAGGTGAATTTTTCGGTATAAGGACTTCTAATACAGATAGAAGCTTACTTTTTTTTTCTTTTTTTTTTTGTTTTACTTCTTTTTCACATGGATTTAATTTGTTTTGCAGATTAAAAAAAAACTTTGAGAGTTTTGGCGATTAACAAAGATGGCCGACCAAGAAGCATGCTCCAGGATTGAACAGCGGTCAGTTATCAAGTTTTTGGTTGCTGAAGTATATATATATCCTTGTATATATGTGTGTGGGGTTGGGGGTGGGAGATATGGGCGTATGTGTGTGTGCTTGTACAAGTAAGTGTTCATCTCTGTGAGTGTGTGTTTGTGTGTGTGCCGTGGAAGCTGCGATACGTAGACTAGAAATGAGTGTGTGGAGGAGGGGGGTGGAGGAGGTGCAAGGTAATGTGTGTGTGTGTGTGTGTGTGTGTGTTGGAGCTCATGTACGTTTATATGTATTTGAATGTACTTTCATATCTGTGAAACTGCATGTTTGGTGCATTTCTGTTATGCATGTGTGGGTGTATGTGTGAATGTGTGTCTTCATATTTTACATTTATTCGCTTATTTATCACCATTGTTGTCTTATTTATTTATTTTTTATTATTATCATTTTATTAGTATTACTATTATTATTACTACTACCTTTTTCTATATTATAATTATTATTCATTTATTTATTTATTTATGTAAGCTTATCTATTATTTATTCCCCCGTTTTTTTGGGTTTTTTTCTCAAGGCCTGACTAAGCGCGTTGGGTTACGCTGCTGGTCAGGCATCTGCTTGGCAGATGTGGTGTAGCGTATATGGTTTGTCCGAACGCAGTGACGCCTCCTTGAGCTACTGAAACTGAAACTGAAACTGCTGAAGGGTGCAAACCAGTTGAAATTCATAGGAGAATGTCAACTGTGTATGGTGCCACATGTTTCAGCCGAAAAAATGTCTACAAGTGGGCTAAATTGTTTAAAGAAGGACGGAGCAGTGTTGAGGATGAAGACAGGCCTGGAAGGCCTACAAAAGTGAGGTCTCCTGAGGTGATCGAATCAGTCAATGACCTCATTCAGTCTGACAGAATGGTGACAGTGGATGACATTGCAAGGACTTTGAGCTTATCTGTTGGGACAGCACACAAAATTGTCCATTATGACCTTGGCTACTCGAAGGTCAGCTGCCGGTGGGTGCCAAAGATGCAAGGCCTCACACAGCAGCCCGAACGGTGCAGACCATCAACGAGCTGGGCTGGGAACTGCTCCCTCATCCCCCTTACAGCCCAGACCTTGCCCCTTCAGACTTTCACCTGTTTGGTCCCTTGAAAGCGTTCACGAGAGTCACGAAGTTTGAAAGTGACGATGAAGTCAAAAGTGTGGTGAGCGACTGGCTGAGACATCAGTCCAAAGATTTTTACGCTGAGGGAATACGGAAGCTTGTGCACAGATGGGAAAAGTGTGTGACAGTGCTGGGAGACTACGTTGAAAAAAACAACAAAAGTAAGCTTCTATCTGTATTAGAAGTCCTTATACCGAAAAATTCACCTTATTTATTGAATGACCCTCGTATATAAAACTTATCACTGACTTAAATTTGTATTCATAGACCACCTGGCAGCAAATAACTTATTACAAACAATACAAACAAAAGTTTTTCCGAGCTGCATACTCCTCGATTGTTAATCGATGTTCATGTTCCAAATGTGACTGCGATTAGCACGTGTAATGTTGGGTGACCGTGTACTCAAGCCAAAAGGCCAATTTCTGTAATTTTACAGACAATCAAGGTGCATCTTATTTTTACTATCAAGAGTCATTGGGGCGCTGCACTGAAGAACCGTGTTCATGCGGTGTGTCAAGCGACGGGCGCAGTAGCCGAATGGTTAAAGCTTTGGACTTTCAATCTAAGGGTCCCGGTTTCGAATCTCGGTGGCGCCTGGTGGGTAAGGGATGGAGATTTTTCCGATTTCCCAGGTCAGCATATGTGCAGACCTGCCAGTGCCTGAACCCCCTTCGTGTGTATACATACGCAGAAGATCAAATACGCACGTTAAAGATCCTGTAATCCATGTCAGCGTTCGGTGGGTTATGGAAACAAGAACATATCCAGCATGCACACCCCCGAAAACGGAGTATGGCTACCTACATAGCGGGGTAAATAAGCAAAACGGTCATACACGTAAAATGTTAAATGTTACATGTTTGTCTGAGTGTGTATATAATGCGTGCCTGAAATCTGATTGAATGACACAGGAAAGAATGATGAGCGCCCAATGGCAGCCGTCAGTCGGCACTACCCAGGTAGACAGCCTGTTGTGTAAATGACTCCGTGTTTGTAAAGCGCTTAGAGCCTGGTCTCCGACCGAGGATAGGCGCTATATAAGTATCCATATCAATCAGTCAAGTGAAATTTGGTGGAGTCCATCCCTCAGGTCTACATCTCAAGGCCGGGTTTTCTTGTTGGCTGTAACTCCTCACATGCGGCAAGCAGCACAGGGTTACATGGTTACCGGTAAGCAAAGAAGAACCCCTGACCTGACCAACACCGGACAGTTAACTGTATTCACACCGTTCATCACGTCAGGATCCTTGCCGTGATTATCACGCAGCAGCAAAGCAAGGGTTTTTTTTAAAATTTTGTTTATTATTATTATTATTTTTTTTTTTACATTGTTGCTTATTTGTACTCCACTGCACAGGGCTATATTAGGACGGTCAGTCCAAAGAAATTGAAAGGTTTCACCGCGTTAAATACAATAACGTTACATTTGCATTTGTATTTCTTTTTATCACAACAGACGTCTCTGTGTGAAATTCGGGCTGCTCTCCCTAGGAAGAGCGCGTCGCAACACTACAGCGCCACCTTTTTTTCCCTTGCGTGCAGTTTTTATTTGATTTTCCTATCGATGTTTTTTTTTTCTACAGAATTTTGCCAGGAGCAACCCGTTTGTTGCCGTGGGTTCTTTTACGTGCGCTAAGTGCATGCTGCACACGGGACCTCGGTTTATCGTCTCATCCGAATGACTAGCGTCCAGACCACCACTCAAGGTCTAGTGGAGGGGGAGAAAATATGCGGTTGAGCCGTGATTCGAACCAGCGCGCCCAGATTCTCTCGCTTCCTAGGCGGACGCGTTACCTCTGGGCCATTACTCCATATTTGCAAACGCCATGTAAACAAACGAAGACACATAACAACAACAACAACAAAACCAGCAACCAAATAACAAACACACAAACAAAAAAACTGCAAAACAACCCAGCTCACTACATACCTTAACATTCAATCTTCTCAAAGCCAATAAGATTAGGTTGTGCCTAGGACGTCAGGTTTTTTGCTTAACTCGCCATCTGGGGCCGATGGGGTTGGGGGACTAAAGTCTCTCTAACATCATGATAATTATAACTATCATCAATGGACAAGCCGCTCACTCTATCATCATATTCTTCACTGTCATTAGAACGGGGCAATCCTCTTCCTATATCATTATATTATCATTATGATCACCACGGGGGCAAACCTCACAATTATGATAATTCATTATCAATATTATTATTATTATGATCATTATTATCAACGGATAAAATCTCACGCTGTCATAATAATTTTCATCGTAATTATTATGGAGCAACTCTCAACACTATCATTCTTCTCAGCGCTATAATCATTACACGGCGGAAACTCACGCGTGCGGCATTTAATTTTCACCGCTATAACAATTATTATCTTAATGATATATATATACATCCCCCTCCCCCCCACCCCCAGTTCAGGAACTTCCTTTCGTCAAGCACGTGGTGAGAGATACAGCCGACGTCATGCTGTTTTTGTTGTTGTTTGTTATCGGTCAAGTCCTTTGGGGGCGAAAGACGGCACGAGTTTTACGCCACTATCTACCCCCTCAACGTCATCGCCATCATTATCATCAACATCATTAGGGAGCAGGGGGGAAGCTCTCAAGACCTCCTAAAGCGCCATGGGGGGCTACAGATCACGCAATCACCGTCATCATCATCATCAACACGGCCGCTATCGCAACTAGGATCGTTATTAATAACAGTTTTGATCAGTGACGTCAACAGGGGTAGGAGGAAGGGTAGAGGCGCTGGAAACTCCAGTCTTCTGCTGCACGTGTTGCTGTGAATGGGGGGAGACGACGCCCTCACAATTCTCCCTCTCTTTCTCTGTGTGTGTGTGTGTGTGTGTGTGTGTGTGTGTGTGTGTGTGTGTGTGTGTGTGTGTGTGTGTGGGCGTGCGGATGTGTGTGTCTGCGGGCGTGTGCATGTTTGTGGTGTGTGTGTGTGTGTGTGTGTGTGTGTGTGTGTGTGTGTGTGTGTGGGCGTGCGGGTGTGTGTGTCTGCGGGTGTGTGCGTGTTTGTGGTGTGTGTGTGTGTGTGTGTGTGTGTGTGTGTGTGTGTGTGTGTGTGTGTGTGTGTGCGCGCGCGCGCGTGTGGGCGGGTGTGTGTGTGTTTGTGGTGTGTGTGTGTGTGTGTGTATGTGTGTGTGTGTGTGTGTGTGTGTGTGCGGGTGTGTGTGTATGTGTAAGTGTATGTGTATGTGTGTGTATGTGTGTGTGTGTGTGTCCGCGCGTGCGCGGGTGGTGTGTGTGTGTGTGTGTGTACATGCGTGTGTGTGTGGGTGGGGGGGGTTGTACGTGTGTGTGTGTACGCGTGTGTCTGAGACACACAGAGAGAGAGAGAGAGAGAGAGAGAGAGAGAGAGACAGAGACAGAGACAGAGACAGACAGACAGAGACAGAGACAGAGAACAGAACAAATTAGATCCACAGATTGTGTAATAGCACAGCATTTAAATTTGTCTGGAAGTTATGGGGTTGCATGCCGCAATTATTCATTCATTCATTCATTTATCTATCGTCAGAAAGTCCAGGACCATGCTGCTCGCTTGTCTTTCGTTCCTCTCAATTTGACGAAGTCTCTCCTCTCCTTCATGCTTTATACTGGCTCCCAGTACAAGAAAGAATGGTTTGCAAAATCGTCTCTCACTGTTTCAAGTCCATTGAGGCTACTGGTCAACAGTATCTTTCTGATCCCATTCATCCTTACATACACTCACGCCAACTCCGCTTTTTTTCTGACAACCACCTGCTAAGGAACTCCCCCCCCCCCCTCCCCGCGCACCCCCTGTTCGAACCAAAACGTATGGCCAACGCAGTTTTTCATACCAAGACCCCATTCTTTGGAATCAACTTCCTCAACCTCTCCGTCACTCATCTTCGCTATAATCTGTCAAGTCCAGTCTGAAGACCCACCTTTTCCCCTCCTAAGTAATTTTCAACAGCTCATCCGTTTCCAGTTTGAACTAAAAATGACTATTAGTGAGTGAGCGAGTTGGAGAGTTTCTCGAATTTGTTGGGTGTACTTCTTGATTGTGTACTATCTATGATTGTGTGCTATGACGTGTGTGCATGCGTGCTTGTGTGTGTGTGTGTGTGTGTGTGTGTGTGTGTGTATGTGTGTGTGTGTGTGAATATTAAAAAAAAAATGTTTGATATCTTGTTTTCAGTCTTTTTTCCTTTTGTTATTTACGTGTGCGTTCTATTTGTAAACGCCTAGGGGTTATTTTCAAGATTAGGCGTAAATGTTCATAATGATGACGACAATAATAATAATAACAGTAATTATGACGATAATGATAATAATAACAGTAATGATGATGATGATGATGATGATGATAATAACAATAATAATGATAATAATAATAATAGTAATCATCATCATCATCATCATCTATTTATCTACTATTCATTTATTCATTCATTTAATATCTTTAAAAAAACACAACTATTTCCCTTTGTATCTTCCGTTATCGCTGTGGAAGCTTCTGCTAGTGTTCAGTGTTGTTGCCTCCAGCTCCACCCAGAGAAAGCACGAACACTATCCATACAGTCACTATATCACCGTGAACTACACTACGCTGACACGACAGCTGGCCATCAAAAGTCCTTTTAATTCCCTCTCCATCCTAGGCTGCTTCTGCTTTATTTCACTTTCTTTTTCTTATCACATTGTTTTGATTTGATTGTTTATTTTGGTTTATTCCCTCAATGTGTTTATGTACGCCACTGAATGCAATCAGAACCATTTCCGCCGTGAAGAATATCACTGTTCAAACATGCAAGGAATCAAATAAAGGCAATTCAGCTTCAATTTTCAGATTACATCTCTCTCTCTCTCTCTCTCTCTCTCTCCCCACGTTCTACAGACTCCTACCATCCTATCAACTTCTATCTTTCCCCTCTTCTTATTTAATACACACGAACAGAAATAGAAAGTTATGAAAAAAAAAACCCAAAAAAAACCAAAAAAAAAACACACTTGTCAGGTGCTTATCGAGAATAATATCTGTTATTTTGTAATTCTGAAAGGAGGAAAGTGATAAATATATTACCTTCAGCAAAACAAATTTGCAGAGGTTTTAGACAATTTTCACGCAAGATGAAATGAATTCTCTATCTCCCTTACTCTCCCTCGCACGCACACACACACACACACACACACACACACACACACACACACAGACACACACACACACACACACACACACAATCTCACTTTCTAAAACCCTCTCTTTATCTCCCTCACACACTCTCTCTCTCCCTTTCATCACTAACACACACACGCACTCACACACTCACACACACACACACACCGCACACACCCCCACACCACCTTCTCCCCCCCCCACACACACCCCGTCAAAGCAATGCCACCACCACCACCACCACCACCACCACCAGCACCGCCATCCGCCGCCGTTCCAGACAAGAGATAGGTTTCTGTAATGGAAACAGACAAGATATGAAATGGACACCAACAGCTGCGTGGCAGTCCCAGTTCGCCGAATCGTATTCCTGACAACACAGAAATTATGTTTCTTTCATTTCGGCAAGGGAGAAGTATCCAAATAATTATGTCCCCCTGCGCTTCCCACGGCTTTGGCGATGGAGCGGCGGGCCTTTCTGCTCGCTGAAGAAGATGATAGGATTAGGTTCAGTGACGGGCACAGGCGAGGTCTGATCCCCCCCCAACTGTGGGCAAACAACGGGAAGAAACCTAAACACAACAACAACACACACACACACACACACACACACACACACACACACACACACACACACACGTGCATTCACCCACTCACTAACATACACACACACGTACGCGCGCACGCACACACACACAAACACACACACATAAGCGCGCAGAAACCTTAACACACACTCTCACACACACACACTCACACACACACACACACACACACACACACACACACACACACCTCCACAACCTCCACCCCCGCTCCGCCACCATGATCCCCTCCGCCCCCACATATAAGTCGCACACACAGACACAACAACACCACGCCCCCCACCCACCCACAGTCATAATACGTAGTTATGTATCCTCCACCTCCAACACCCACAATCGCACGTGAGTGCGCGCTAACACCCCACCTACCCACCCTCCTCTCTCGTACCTCCCCCATCACTTTTCCCCATACCGGTCACCCCTCCTCGCCCCCATACCCCCCATTCCACCCCCTCTCCTCCCCTCCGCCGCTCCACGCCCCCATTCCATCTCACCCATACACGTGTACACAGAGCCCCATATACCAGGGCTTTCCTCGTCAGCCGAGCCGAGCCGAGCCGCCCACAAGTGTGAAATGATGATTGGTGAGTTCATCTATTTTGGCGCAGTTTATTTTGCAAATTGGCCCCTCTATCCGCCGTCCGATGCCATCAAGCTCCGTGCGATACACACACAGGACCACGTGGGTGGGCTCTGACTGACTTGCACGAGGTTTGGTTTTTGCCCTGGCACCACACACACACACACACGACTAGGAAGGGGGTTGGGTGGGGTGTGGGTGGAGAGTGGAGAATGAAAGAGAGAGAGAGAGAGAGAGAGAGAGGGCGGGGAAGGAGAGAGAGAGAGACAGACAGACAGAGAGATAGAGAAGAGAGAGGAGAGAGAGAGAGAGAAGAGACAGAGGAGAGAGACAGAGAGAGAGAGAAGGGAGAGAGAGAGACAGAAGAGAGGAGAGAGAGAAAGAAGAGAGAGAGAGGGGGAGAGAGAGAGAAAGAAAGAAAGAAAGAAAGAGAAAGAGAGAGAGAGAGAGAGAGAGAGAGATGGAAGGTAGGGTGTAGAAAGGGGTGGAGGTCGGAAAACGAAGTGCCCCAGTCTCTCTGCAATCATTCATTATCTTCTCTTTTTTTTTTCTCCTCCTCTCGTTTTGTTTTTCTTTCATGAATAATGGATTTTAAAATGTGTCTTTTTATATTACCACCACGAAAGATGAGAGAGAGAGAGAGAGAGAGAGAGAGAGAGAGAGAGAGAGAGAGAGAGAGAGAGAGAGAGAGGGGGGGGGGGGAGGAAGCGACAGAGAATTAGAACGAACAAGTGATTGATAAACAAACCAGTGACATGTGATGGTGTACAGAGAAAGCAGGAAGACGGGCAACATGTCAGTTCCATCGGACACTCTGGTTCAGGGTGTTGCCAAAACAAAAATGCATAACCTCCCCCACC
>NC_134878.1:45935251-45937751 GCF_041734735.1 Babylonia areolata
CACACACACACACCCACACCCACACCCACACACACACACACACACACACACACACAGAGTCATGTGACCTTTTACATGTATGGCCGTCTGTTTAATTTGTACCCTGCCATTTAGGCAGCCACACTCCGTTTTCGGGTGTGTGCATGCTGAGTATGTTCTTGTTTCGATAACCCACCGAACGCTGACATGGATTACAGGATGTTTAAGTACATATTTCTTCTTCTTCTTCTTCGTCTTCGTTCGTGGGCTGCAACTCCCACGTTCACTCGTATGTACACGAGTGGGCTTTCACGTGTATGACCGTTTTTACCCCCATCATGTAGGCAGCCATACTCCGTTTTGGGGGATGTGCATGTTTATGTTCTTGTTTCGATAGCCCACCGACAGATGACATGGATCACAGGATCTTTAACGTGCATATTTTGATCTTCCGCATGCGTATACACACGAAGGGGCTTCAGATACTAGCAGGTCTGTATATATATATATATATATATATATATATATATATATATATGTGTGTGTGTGTGTGTGTGTGTGTGTGTGTGTGTGTGTGTGTGTGCGTGCGTGCGTGCGTGTGTGCGTGTGTGCGTGCGTGCGTGTGTGTGTGTGTTGCAGCCGAAACGGGGTTCAAACTGAAGAAGCTCGGACGATAATCTAGCGCTCAAACCATTCCACAACATCAAACGTACAGCTTGTTTCTTCTTATTATTTATTTATTTGTGTAAGCTTATCTATTATTTATTCACCTTTTTTTTCCCCTCAAGGCCTGACTAAGCGCGTTGGGTTACGCTGCTGGTCAGGCATCTGCTTGGCAGATGTGGTGTAGCGTATATGGATTTGTCCGAACGCAGTGACGCCTCCTTGAGCTACTGAAACTGAAACTGAAACTTTTTTTTTTTTTTTATATATTTGATTTTTACCCTTGCAAAGAAGGTTCGATTCTTTTCAATCAATTCAACACAATCCTCATTCAGCACAGCTTATTTCAAACACAGTGCCACTCGAGAAAGGACTTTTTATTCTCTGCTATTTTCTGACATTTACAGCCTCATTACTTCCACAACTGCTTACTACTACTGGCGCTGCCTGGAAACAGTAGAGCAGTACTGGTGTGCACTGTCAAGACAGATACTCTGAATGTCACGTGCACTATGGTTGGCAACATCCGCCGTTACAAAAGTTTCAGCTTCGGTTTCAGTTTCAACGAGGCGTCAAAGCGTGCGGACTGATCCATATTCGCTGCACCACACACACACACACACACAGACACACACACACATATATATATATATATATTAGAGAGAGAAAGAGAGACAGAGAGAGGAGGAGGAGGCAGATATACATGCTGACAAATACTAAAAGAAGGGAAACGGAAGGTGACGTAGGGAAGGAAACGTGAAATGTGGTGGGGGGGATGAGAAAGAGAGGGAAGGAGAGAGGGGGGAGAAAAGGGGGGAGAGATGGGATAGAGAGAGAGGGAGAGAGAGGAGAGAGAGAGGGGGAGAGAGAGAGAGAAGAGAGGGGGGAGAGAGAGAGAGAGAGGAGAAAGAGAGCGGAGAGAGACAGACAGACAGAGACAAAGAGAGAGAGAGAGAGGAGAGAGAAGTGAGAGAGAGATTCGTTTCTTAGGGAGAATACCAGTTAATCCTTTCCTTGTATGCTCTCTCTCTCTCTCTCTCTCTCTCTCTCTCTCGTTCTGTCTGTCTGTCTGTCTCTTTCTCAATTTGTCCTTCTCTCTCTCTCTTTCTCCCCGCAAACACACACACACACACACACACACACACACACACACACACACACACACACACACATCAACGAGGAAACTGATACAAATGACATTTTCCATTTCTGTTGAAAAAAAAAGAAAAAAAGAAAAGAAAACAAAAAACCACACCAAAAAACCAAACCATCCCTTCCCGTCTCGCGCTTTTGTCTGGCTTCATGATGCAGGCAGTCTTTCCAACAAAAGGTCGGTACCTGATGCCATGTCTCTTGTCTTCCAGACCGGAATGATGTTACACAAAGAAAACACCAGATTCCACATCATTTTTTTTCTTTCTTGCACAAGGACAATGATGATGACAACACGGCTCCGGCAAGACTTTTATGGAGCATAATAATGTTCTTCTCTCCACGACTCTGTTTGTCCCTTATTGTGTTCCGTTTTCGTGTTGGTTTTTTGTTGTTTTTTTTTTAATCCACGCGAGTGTGATTGTGTGTATTCGCTGTTACACTGCTGATGTTTCGTATTCCTGGTCATGTCGCCCTTGTTGCTAATATTTCATTTATTCATCTATTGTGATTGTGTGTATTCGCTATTACACCGCTGATTTTTCTTATTCCTCAATGGTCATGTCGCCCTTGTTGCTATTCATTCATTCATTTATTTATTTATCTATCTATTCATTTATTTATCTACCTACTCATTTACTTATCTATTCATTTTATATACTTATTCATCTATCTATCTATCTGTCTGTCTGTCTGTCTGTCTGTC
>NC_134878.1:45940251-45947751 GCF_041734735.1 Babylonia areolata
ATACCGACAGACATCTAGACAGACAGACAATGACAAGAGAGAGAGAGGGAGGGGAGGAAGACAGAGAGAGAGAGAGAGAGAGAGCGGGGGTGGGGGTGGGACGGAAGGAGAAAGAAAGACAGACGGAGAAAGACAGGAGGGAGGGAGGGAAGGAGAGAGACAATGCCAAAGAGAGAGAGAGGGGTGGGGGTGGGGTGGGGAGAGGGAGACAGAGAGATATAGAAAGACAAACAGAGATAAACAAACAAACAGACACATAAGAGATGAAGACAAACGACAGAGAATGATATGCGAGAGAAATCAACACACAACACATCACAATCAACCAGCCGTGACATTCCATCTCTCCCTCTCTCTCTCTCTCCCCCCCTCCCCAACCTTCTCTTTCTCTCTCCCTCCCTCTCCCTTCTCTGCCCTACCTCCTCCTCCTCCTACCACCCCCACGTCCCCCGCCCCCTCCCCCTCCCCACACCCACCCATCTAGAATTATATTATGTTTTATTTATTTGTTTCGCCCCTCTCCCCCAAGTCGTGGTTATCGGTCCCAAGCTCACATTCGCTTGCCCTCCCAGCTTGCCTGCCTGCCTGCCTGCCCGCTTTGCATGCAAACAACGATGGATTGCTTGACTGCTGTAGGTCGCTGGCGGCTGCAGTCGAGGATGCTGGCTGGCAGCTCATCCATCCATTTTGCAGTTAAAAAAATATTACAGGAGATAAACGAAAAAAGAAAGAAAGAAAGAAAAAGAAGATAAATAAAAGGATGAATAATGAAGGAGGTGGTGGGGCTGAGGTGGGTGGGTGGGAGGGATGGGAGAGGAGGGTGGGTGATGTTCAGCCTTTCTCTCATCCTTCAGGTTTTTTTTATTTTTCATTTTATCTTGTATTTATTTATTTATTTATTTTGTGTGTGTGTGTGTGTGTGTGTGTGTGTGTGTGTGTGTGTGTGTGTGTGTGTGTGTGTGTGTGTGTGTGTGTGTGTGTGTGTGTGTGTGTGTGTGTGTGTGTGTGTGTTTTAAGGGTTGGGAGTGTGGGTAGTTTTTTTTGATTATTTTCACTTTTATTAAGGTGTACTTCTTTTTATTTCTATTTCATGGTGGTTTAAAAAAAATCACTTAATGTCTTGTGTCTTTTTCACGCACGCGCGCGTGAGTATGTGTGTGCGTGTGTGTATGTATGAGTGTGCATGCGTGTATGTATGTATGTATATATGTGTGTGTGCATGCGCATGTGCATGCGTGCGTGTGTGTGTACGTGAGTGTGTGTGAGTGAGTGTGTATGTGTATGAATGTATGCGTCCGCGTGTGTGTGTGTGTGTGTGTGTGTGTGTGTGTGTGTGTGTGTGTGTGTGTGTGTGTGTGTGTGTGTGTGTGTGTGTGTGTGTGTGTGTGCGCGCGGGCGCGCGTGCGTGTGTCCGTGTGTCTATTTTTTTTTCAGATTATCATTCTAAAGAAATATAATCATTTAATTATGACTTTTTCGACTTTTCGCAACTTTTATCATCAAAGATTCCCTTGCATTTTTAAAGATATTTTGTTTTTATTTTCAAAAGGTTTCTGATGCTGTTTCAGGTACGTCATCTACTTGCAGTTTAAGGGGATGTAAAAAAACAACAACCCAACAACAACCAAAACAAAACAAAAATCAAACAATAGAACAAAATACAAAGATGTTAAAGAAAAAATAGTAAAAATTATTTTTTTTTAAATTACTCGCAGTTGGTGTTTATTTTCACAGCCTACTCTTCCCTCCAAGATATGTTTCGTTTCATTTTGTTTTCTGATATTCTCCTTCTTTGTAATTTCATTCTATTGCATTCTATTTCTTACGTCAAGTTTCATACTGCCGGTTTTTGTTTCGACTCTCGGCAGATATTGTTCTTTTTTTTTTTTTTTTTCCATTTAATTTGAAGTTTGGAAAAAAAAGTTTCCTGTTTCAGTTTATTTCATCTTTTTTTTTCTTTTTTTTATCGAATCTTTTATTTTATTTCACATTTCATCTGCTTTGCTTTCAGTTCGAGTTTCATTTTAAGTTATGTTTTTTGAGTGAAACTATCGGAATAATCGGGGGATTGTCCTGAAAAGTTACACATACATATTCACAACCCGATGTTGTTGATTTTTGTTTTGTTTTTTTGTTGTTGTTTTTTTGGGGGGTGGGGGGTTGGTATTTGTTTTGCGAGCACTGCCAAACTTGACGAAATGCTGATTGCCCTTGTGCCGATATCAGTATACAAGCTGTTTGTTTATTGGCAATACTGGTCTACGTATTCATTCTTTTTTAAAATAAAGATTTTAACATGTGCATTATCTACCCAGTATATATATATATATATATATATATATATATATATATATATGTATATATATATATATATATATATATATATATATATATATATTAACGTGTAAGTTAATTAACAGAAAAAGAGTTAAGGTATCAGACAATACAACAAATAGAACAAGTTAATAATTAACAGAAACACAGTTCAGAATCACACAACACACAAACAGAACAAGCTAATTAACAGAAACAGAGTTCAACAGTGTCATGCCGATATCCCGCTCAACGATTCAAACAAAGTTTCAGTTTCAGTTTCTCAAGGAGGCGTCACTGCTTTCGGACAAATCCACACATACCATCGCTACACTACATCTGTTCGGCAGATGCCTGACCAGCAGCATAACCCGACGGAGCTTAGTCAGGTCTTGAGCGCATGCATATACTTTTTGTGTGTACCTATCTGAGTGGACTTCTTCTGCAGAGTTTTGTCAAGAGGATAACATTGACGATGCCGTGGGTTCTTCTCCAGTGCGCGAAAAGAAAAAAGAAAAAAAAGAAAGAAAAAAAAGAAGAAAAAAGAAAGGTGGCAGGCAAACCAGAAGATAAACTGAATAAACAACGTGTTGGAGAAGGGGATAATGAAATAAAGAAGAAATAAAGAAATGAAAAAAAAAAAAAAAAACAGATAGAAAGGGAGAATAGAAAAGAAAGAAAAAAAGAAAGAAAGAAAAGAAACAAGAGAGAAAGAGAGAGGCGGAGGGTTGGGGGGTGGGGGGGTGAGAAGAAAAGAAATAAATAAAATAATAAAACAGACAGACAGAACGAAAGACAGGAAGAAAGAAAGAAAGAGGAGTGAAGAAAGAAAAAAGTAAAGAAAGAAAATAAAGACAGAATGAAATAAAGAAAGAATGAAATCAAGAAAGGTAAAGAAAGAAAGAAAGAAAGAAAGAAAGTAAGTATAGAAAGAAAACCAAACCAAACAGCATTTCCATCTGAACCTCGGAAAGAGTTTTTAGCACGACAACAGATTTCTGCACATGTTGTCACATGAACCTCCGTCATTATTCCCCACGGACTAAAGTATAAATGAACGAATATTCGACTGGAGAAAAGCATGAATAAACAAAAGCTGGGATGTTTTAGCACAAATACATAAATAAATGAATAACAACCGCACTTTTTTCCCTCCTCTCAAACGAATGAAATCGTGAACATGTTTCTGGTTTTCATCGCTTACATATGAATATACTCTTAAAGAAATAAATGAATAAATACAAATAAATAGATAGATAAATGAATATAAAAACACACTGATAAACAACAACAACAACAACAAAATCAACCAACCAACCAATCAATCAACAGAAATATATAGATGAATAAATGAATAAATGATTCAGAAAATGAATCGATCAACCAACCAATCAATTAATAAACAAAATTAGATGATTAAACAAGGAAACGAGGAACTAAACTGAGATGAAGGACTAGGCATAAATAAATAAACAGAGAAATAAATAAATTAATAAATTAATAAATTAATTAACAGATAGATACAGAAAGAAAGAAAGAAGGAAATAAAGAAAGAAACACATACATAAATAAATAAATGAATAACGAGAATAACAACAGCTGCACCAACCAAACTAGTAACCTAAGGAAAAATAAAGCGAATAGAATAAATGAAATAGATACATAAAATGGATACGAATTAATAAAGAAATCACAGATAAAAACACATATAAAAAATAAAGCGAGTTAGAATAAATACACAAAAACTATTTACACATAACTAAATAAACAATCAATTAACGAACAACAAACCATGTTTGTTTTGTTTTTTTATTCATTTATCTATTCATCTATTCATTTATCTTGTTTTTTCCTTTACTTATACATTTACCCAGTCCTTCATTTTTGTTCAACTGTTTGTTTCGTTCAGTTCTTTATTTTATTCTTCTGCCTTATAGAACACTGATTTACTGTAATTTCCATACGTGCTTAATTGATCGTAAAATGTTTCATTTGATAAAAACAAAACAAAACAAGAACTTCGTTGCAAGGGGGCTGGGCGGGAGGGGGTGGGGGAGAGGGTGGAGGGGAGGAGCAACAAAGAAACTGCCACCAAACAGACAAAGTAAGTCAGTATAGTGTTTTTGTGTATTGCTTTGATCAATAAATAATACCCAATTACTCCGGGAACAAAAAAGGCCACACTGATTTTGAACTAACCTCTGTATAACTAAGACACTCTTATGATGATTCCATTAGTATTCGAATCTGGAAATGAAACAACACATCACGATCCCCCCCCCCCTTCCCCCCCCCGCGACGAGTACTCAAATGTGGTAAAGAAACAAACCGGCCGGCTCCTTGCCAAACCCTCCACCTCTTTCCAATGACTATACTTTGACACTGTTTACCCATAGGCCGACCACGTTGTGTGTGTGTGTGTGTGTGTGTGTGTGTGTGTGTGTGTGTGTGTGTGTGTGTGTGTATGTGTGTGTGTAGGGGAAGGGGGAAGGTGTGCGCGCACGCACACGCACACGCATCTATAACGTTACATGGTTTCTGTTAAGTCAGCGAGGGGAGGGAATTGCGTTGTGAGTCTGACGTTGATGGATATGAACAAAACAAGAAGAAAAAAAAACATGAATAAAGAAAAAAAGTTATGCAAGAAAACAAAAGGGATGCAAAGAACTCTACCGAGTAAGTAACTAAGAATTTCTACCAAAAATAATCATTCAAAATACAAACAACAACAACAACAACAAGCACGTACACCAGAAAGAACTTGCAGCAAATACAAAGACACTGAAATCAATAAATAAGTAAACTGACAAATAAATAAAAACAGGGAGACAGACAGACAGCCACACAAACACACACACACACACACACACACACACACACACACACACACACACAGATAGAGAGACAGAGAGAGAGAGAGAGAGAGAGAGAGAGAGAGAGAGAGAGAGAGAGAGAGAGAGAGATTCAAAAACTTTATTACTCAAGGATAAAGATTTTAGGCATTGCCTAGTCTTCCAATCTGTCCTTGTGACAACAAAAACAGTAACGATAAGACACAACAAAGAGAGAGAGAGAGAGAGAGAGAGAGAGAGAGAGAGAGAGAGAGAGAGAGAGAGAGAGAGAGAGAGAACGACAAAAAAATCCAAGGTTTTGAGTGAGATAAAATTCATATGATTCGACCGCAAGTCATAAATCGGTGAACAAATACAGAATTGTTCTCTCAAACAGATACCACATTTTGGTCACATCATCATCGCCATCACTAACAAAATTTTATAATGTCATAATCTATTAATTAGAAATAATAGCATGATACCACTGATGATAAAAAATAACGATGATGATGGTGGTCATGATGACGATGATGATGATGATGGTGGTGGTGGTGCTGGTGGTGGTGATGATGTTTTCCATCATCAGCATCATATCATCATCATGATCTCATTCTTTTTCTTCTACTTCTCATCATCATCATCATCATCATTAGTGTTATATTCTTCTCCTTCTCATTATTATTATTATAATCATCATCATCTTTGTTATCTTTGCTGTCATTGTTATCATCTTTGTCGCCGCCTCTATCATAATCCAAACATTCTTCTTGTTCTTGCAATAATCGTTATGACTACTATCATCATCAGGTGGCAGAATGGTCTGAGTCCGTGAGGGACTGGGGCCAGGTGCATTGCTCGGACGGAAGAGCCTAGTATGGTCGTAACCCGCTACGGTGTGTAGTATGGAACTGACCAATGGCGTAGTTCGGCTCAACGTAGGCATTTAGTCACATGTGACTGTCAAAAAGTTAGAACCAAGCAATGCAACTGGTACCACTGGTTTCGAAACCGGCTCTCGCCCTTTCTCCCAAGTTTGACAGGAAAATCAACCTGAGCGTCTCGTCCGATAAGACGATAAACCGAAGTTTCAGCACGAACTTGTCGCACTGAAAAAACAAAACAAAACACGGCAACCAAAATGTTGTCCTCTGGCAAAATTCTGCAGAAGATATCAACTCTTGATAGGTACACACATATATATATATGCATGCACTCAAGCGCGTTCACTAAGCGCGTTGGGTTATGCTGCTGGCCAGGCAATCTGCCTAGCAGATGCGGTATAGCGTATATGGATTTGCCCGAGCGCATTGATGCTTCCTCTGAGAAACTGAAAGCTAAAGCTCATCATCATTATCGTCGTCATCATGACGATCATCCACAACCATATATAAAGCCCACGCCATCCCACCAAATCAGAAAGTAACGAAGTCACGCCAGCCTCAAAAACTCCGCATCCACCCCCCCACCCCCCCCTCTCGTCTTGTCTTTTGTCCCCCCCCCCCCCACCCACACCCCCCGACCTACACCCCACCCCACAAACACCTCCGTCCCACCTCAGCCCCCCCATACGCCCCCCCCTCACCACCCTCCCCCCCTTCCCCACCGGATCAAATGACACATTGAAGCAAGGTGTATTGTTCTGAGAACACTGACTATTGATTATGTGCCAAGAGGACGGCTGAGAGAGAGCAAGAAAAGGTCAGGTATTGTTGTGAGCGAGGAGAAACACATCCACACATTGCCTTGTCCGAGGAGCCAGAAGACAGGGGGGAGAGGGAGAGAAAGAGATAGAGAGACAGAGAGACAGAGAGAGAGGGAGAGAGAGAGGGGGAGAGAGAGGGAGATAAAGAGGGAGAGAGAGAGAAAGAGAGAGAAAGAGAGACAGAGAGGGAGAGAGAGAAGGAGAGAGAGAGAAAGGGGGAGAGAGAGAAAGAGGGAGAAAGAGAGAAAGAGGGAGAGAGAGGGTGAGGTGAGAAGGAGAAAGAGAAAGGGGGAGGGAGAGGGAAAGGCAGAGAGAGAGAGAATAACAGACAGACAGACAGACAGAGATAGAGAGATAAGGAGAGAGAGAGAGAGAGAGAGAGAGAGAGAGAGAAGAGAAAGAGAGACAGAGAGAGACAGGGGCAGTGAGAAAAAAAGGGAGAGACAGAGAGAAAGAGAGACAGACAGACAGACAGAGAAAGAGAGAGATACAGACACAGAGAGAGCGAGAGAGAGGGGGACATCGGGCATCAGCTGCTGAAACCTAAACGATGTGATGATTATTCCTTCAATCGGCGGTCTTCGTCGCCTCTTTGTTGTCTGTTGTTGTTGAGACGGCGTGGACGAGTAAAAGATGTTTTTATTCCCCCTC
>NC_134878.1:45952751-45997751 GCF_041734735.1 Babylonia areolata
CACAGAGAACCCTCACAACACACACACACACACTGAGAGGGACGTCCATACACACAGAGAACCCTTACAACACACACACACTGAGAGGGACGTCCATACACACAGAGAACCCTCACAACACACACACACACACTGAGAGGGACGTCCATACACACAGAGAACCCTCACAACACACCATGGAGTACACCTGTGGCCTCGTGGTCATGCTGCCCAACCTGGAAGCCAAGGGTCCACGGGGTCCATTCCCAGACACGGACCAGAAGCTTTAGCTTCCCCGCTCCACTAGTCCCTGAGTGGTGGTCTAGGAGCTAGTCCTTCGAATGAGGCGATAGACCGAGTGCTAGCTCGACTTTGCGCGAGTGAACCCCCCCCCCCAAAAAAAAAAACAAACAAAAAAAAAACACAAAAAAACAACAACAAAACAACAACAAACAAACATAAAAAACCAAGGCAACAAGAGGGTTGTTCATGGCAAAAATATTTCGAAGAATCCATTTTGATTTAAAAAAAAAATGCAATTCAATATATATATATATATATATAAGGTGGCGCTGGACTGTAGCGAGGCAATCTCCTCAGGGAAGGGTAGTCCGACATTCATTTATTTAATTTTATTAATTTTTTTTTCTGCCCCATCATCTGCACCGTTTCAGTGGCATTTTTCCCACGCCGCTCATTCAGATTCCCCCATACACGGCCACACCCGGAACAGCCCGACTTTCGCACACAGAGATGGAATTGGTCCGCTTCCAGCACACACAAGTTTCGGTTCGACAAACTAGTGGGGAACAAATTCAATATGATCCGAATCCATATCATATGAGCACAGAGAGCCTACCCCCCCCCCCCCCCCCCAGCCCCTCTCCCTCTTCTGCGTCCTCGGGCCCTCCTTTTTCACTCACTCCCACCCCACCACCCACCCCCGGAGTTATCGATTTAGTTGTTGTTGTTGTTGTTGTTGTTCAGCAGGAATCACGTGTGATCCACCAAGGCTTTGCTTCTTGTTTATTCTTTTTTTTTTTTTGGTTTGTTTTTTGAATGAAAAGAAAATTAATCATTGTATGTTTTCAGCTTATCAACAGAAGAAAAAGCCATACTGAAAAGCCATACTGCAATCAGAGGAAGCAATCAGAGGAAGCGTATGAAAACAGATCGACGCTATATTATGCCAGGAAGCACACTTTTCCCCTGTTGAACAAGCAGCAAAGGCAGAGAACAAGGAATGATAGAAACCTGCAGAAGAGCAAGGTGCGCGGTTTTCACGTGCCCAAGAGAGCGGGGGACTTCTGTGTTACACCTGTCTCTCTCGTTATTGCCGGTTTTTTGTTTTTGTTTTGTTTTTTGTTTTTTTACTTGCCATTAGCCACCACTTTTCGGGCTTGGGTTATTGTTTGTGCAATTTGGGTTATGTGGGATCAGATGCTCTGTGTTTCAATTCACTTAATTACAAGTCCGTCATGTTCTGTGTAACCTTGCCACACACATTGTCGCCATGCATTGCTTGTTTTTTGACCATTTTTGTTTTCTCCATGTGCCCCCATGGGGAAGTTTTGGAATAAATCTTGAATCTTGGACTTCAGCTTTCTGTGGACTTTATGATAAGCATTGTGAAGACTGTGAGGGATACAGACAATGTAATTGTTGAGTCTGTTGTACAACATTCGCAGAGAAGGAAAGATACAGAGGCAGAGATGGACGGGGGGTTACAGAGAGAGAGAGAGAGAGAGAGAGAGAGAGAGAGAAGAGAGAGAGAGAGAGAGAGAAGAGATAGAGAGAAAGAAAGAGAGAGAGAGACACAGAGAGAGAAGAGAGAGAAATGAGAGAGAAGAGAGAAAAAAGAGATAAAGAGAGAGAGAAGAGAGAGAGAAAGAGAGAGAGAAGGGAGAGAGAGCAAGAGAAAGATGAGAGAAAAAGAGAGAAGAAAAAACGAGAGAAGAGAGTGAGAGAAAGAGAGAGAGGAGAGAGAGGAGAGAGAGATAGAGAAGAGAGAGAGAGAAGAGAAAGAGAGAACAGAGAAAGAGAGAGAGAGTGGGAGAGAGAGGAGACAGGAGAGAGAGAAAGAGGGAGAAGAGAGAAATAAAGAGAGAGAGAAGAGAGAGGGGGAAAGAAAGAGAGAGAGAAAAGAGAGACAGGGAAAGAAAGAGAGAGAGAGAAGAGGGAGACAGAGACAGAAAGAAAAAAGAGAGAGACAGAAACAGAGACAGTGAGACAGACAGAGCGAGAGAGACAGAGACAGACACAAAGACAGACACAGAGACAGAGACAGAATTCCGTTCTGATCTACGTTTCACCACTGATCAGGGTTTGAGGCACTTTAATTCGATTTTTTAAAAATCTCAGTCCACCCTGGTGTGAACGGGTACCTGATGTTGGTCGGGGAAGACTTAAAGGAGAGGACTGGGCCCCGCCTTCCTACACTGAGCCCTTAACACAGTGGGTATGAATTGTCTGCCCCTTTGGTAATAAAGGGCTATGGGACCTTTTGAACTTAAGAGAAGCATCACCTAGATCAGCACTATGTTATAAATGTATTCACAAATCTGCCCCTTCCTATCTTTGTGGCTGCCTTCACCTCTACACTCCATCTCGCTCTCTACGATCGGCTTCGGATCCACTATGTTTACGCACACCCAGATTATTCAAACGCTCCACTGTTGGATGCCGTTCTTTCTCTGTCTCTGGACCTTGCATTCGGAATGAACTTCCTCTTTCGCTTCGTCAGGTCTCCGCGCTCAGCTCTTTCAAAGTCTGGCCTTAAAACCCACCTCACCACAAGATAGCCTCCCTCCCCTGCCTCTTCCTTGTCTTCGGTTTCTTCTTCAGTTTTAGAGTCATGCATGCGTATGAATGACTGGCGTGAAAGCGCTTTGATTTGTCTCTGCACAAGATTCAAGGCTCTATCGATACCATTATTATTATCATCATTATTATTACCCTGTGCGCATTTTTCGCTCATGGTTTTCATGTTTTGTGAGCGACATCATCTTTCGTCCCCTTTATTTCTTCTTGTCGTTTCTTTTTCTCCCCTTATTTCTCCTCTTTCCATTTTTGTATCTATTCAATCATTTAGTTACTCATTTATTCATTTACATCTATTCACTTGACATCTATGCATTTTGTTCTTTCATTCATTCCATAAAACATTAAGTCTTAAGGGACTCTCTCTCTTCTCTCCCTCTCTCTCTCTCCCTGTTTTCTCCCCCCCTCTCTCTCTCCCTCTCTCCCCTTCTCTCTCTCGCCCTCTCTCTTCTCTCCCTCTCTCTCTGCTCTCTCCCTCCCCTGCTCTCTCTTCTCTCCTTCTCTCTCTGCTCCCTCTATCTCTTCTCTCCCCCACTCTCTCTCTCTGTCCCTCAGTGATACACTCGTTTAATTATTGCTAAATCTAGCCACCCGGCTCTTGTTGTTAATCCATTAGCAATTACTCATTCATCAATCAACCTATCCACTTCTTTTGAACGGTTCATTTTTTTCCTCCACCTCCTGACAACAAAAGCAAAACATGTCAATGATTCTCAAGAACAGTTACTCAAGAGCTCGGAGGGTTTAACTAAGCTGGAATGAAGATCTGAGCTGTGGCGGAGGACGGTAAAAGGGCAATGAACAACACACACACACACACACACACACACACACACACACACACACACAGAAAAAAAAAGGAAAAAAAAGAAGAAAAAAAGCGACCGTCCGTCCAGCCTGACATGTCGTTATTTCCGAGGGCAGCCAGCCGTGGAGAGAGGATGACAGTGGCCCAGGTAAAAACAGAATCCCTGGAATACCTGCCAGGAAACCCGAACCCTCCTGCTGAAACCCAGCCTCTTACACCCGCAGAGCGCCATTTTTCTTTACCCTCCCCCCCCACCCCCTTTTTTTTTAATTTCGCGCGGGTGGAGGGAAGGGGGGGGGAGGACTGGGGGGGATGAAGATGTATGTGTGTGTGTGTGTGTGTGTGTGTGTCCCCTGTCCCTCTCACCCCCTCCACCCCAACAACCCACCACCATTCCTCCAACCCCCAAAAAGCAAAGACGACGCTCAAGCAGTTTAGTAAGCCTGGCAAGGGGGGAGGAATAATGCAAGAGAAAAGCCAACTGCGATAAAACCGCAACGCTGAACAGTGCGTTGAATTATACAGGACGTGAAGAGAAGACAGGGCGAAAGACAACGACGAGGAAACGAGACGAAACAAAAATGCGTTCTTTGCGTGGGTGAAATGGCAAGCACTGTAGACTGAATGGGTGAAATGGCAAGCACTGTAGATTGGGTGGGTGAAATGGCAAGCACTGTAGACTGAATGGGTGAAATGGCAAGCACTGTAGACTGAATGGGTGAAATGGCAAACACTATAGACTGTATGGGTGAAATGGCAAACACTGTAGACTGTATGGGTGAAATGGCAAACACTATAGACTGTATGGGTGAAATGGCAAACACTGTAGACTGTATGGGTGAAATGGCAAACACTGTAGACTGTATGGGTGAAATGGCAAGCACTTTAGACTGTATGGGTGAAATGGCAAACACTGTAGACTGTATGGGTGAAATGGCAAACGCTGCAGACTGTATGGGTGAAATGGCAAACACTGTAGACTGTATGGGTGAAATGGCAAACGCTGCAGACTGTATGGGTGAAATGGCAAACGCTGCAGACTGTATGGGTGAAATGGCAAACATTGTAGACTGTATGGGTGAAATGGCAAACACTGTAGACTGTATGGGTGAAATGGCAAACGCTGCAGAGTGTATGGGTGAAATGGCAAACATTGTAGACTGTATGGGTGAAATGGCAAACATTGTAGACTGTATGGGTGAAATGGCAAACACTGTAGACTGTATGGGTGAAATGGCAAACATTGTAGACTGTATGGGTGAAATGGCAAACATTGTAGACTGTATGGGTGAAATGGCAAACGCTGCAGACTGTATGGGTGAAATGGCAAACATTGTAGACTGTATGGGTGAAATGGCAAACACTGTAGACTGTATGGGTGAAATGGCAAACACTGTAGACTGTATGGGTGAAATGGCAAACATTGTAGACTGTATGGGTGAAATGGCAAACACTGTAGACTGTATGGGTGAAATGGCAAACGCTGCAGACTGCGTGGGTAAAATGGCAAACACTGTTGACTGTATGGGTGAAATGGCAAACATTGTAGACTGGCGTGGATGAAATGGCAAACACTGTAGTCTGTGTGGGTGAAATGGCAAACACTATAGACTGCGTGGGTGAAATGGCAAACACTGTAGACTGCGTGTGTGAAATGGCGAACACTGCAGACTTAACTCTAACGATTTCCACCGACAAAATCCCCTCTGCGGTGTGAACACGCAAATAAACGCACATATTTTGAAGAATTGTATACTCTGGATGAAAGCTATGTACCCCTGTCTCTAAACTGGTTTAAAAAAAAAAAGTATATCACATCGTCCCATTTTACTGGGTCAATATTTATTTACTTGTGTCATGCCTTCCGCTCTACACGCAGACGTAGCGGCACATGTTTTCCTGATTTACTCAAAGTAGGTGGTTGTTGCTACAGGTATTTCAATCTTCATTCTTGATTTGAGTGCAGCATCTGACACGGCTGATTACGCTTACGAGATATTTCAAAGATATTTGCCAACACTCAAGAATTTTTTTTTTACCACATATATGTCAAGTTGCCCCTAGTGCTCTCTCTGTGTCTCTCTCCCTCTTTCTCTCTGTCTCTGTCTGTCTGCGCCTCTCTCTCTCTCTATCTCTGTCTCTCTCTCTACACGGAGCCAAGCAGAACAAGATGCAGGCTCTTCAAACATCCATACACAACGGCCGCACTATGACAACGCATTCTATATCCCCAACAGGGAAGGAGGCAGAGCAGCCACAATTCCAGAAAACATCAGCTACAAAACAAACACCGCCACCACCACCAAAAAAAAAATCTATACAAAAAACAAACAACAAGAAGGCACGAGCAATAACAACGAAAGCAACAGCAACAACAACAACAACGTGTCTTGACGTGAAATCACAACAAAATACTTTAAGAACCACACTCTCGAAAGACTTCCATGAGGCTACCGCCGCTTTTAAAAACTCAACTGTTACACGTGCACACACACATACTTACAAACATACATACACAAACACAAACGCGCGCGCACACACACACACACACACACACACACACACACACCACTGACACTACAGGTGGGTGAGGGGGATATGGTGTGTGTGGGGGGTGAGGGGGGGGGGCGTGGGGGGACCAGGACAGCAGTCACAATAAACAAAACTAAATGTGCAGTCACGGCAGCCCTAATCACAGTCCAAGCCCAATACAATCTGTCTGGCCACCAAACAATCCACACGCCTCGATCTCCTAACCCCTTATTTTACTTCTTTCTTCTCCCCCCCCCCCCCCCAACCCCTCTATCCCCTTTCTCTTTTCGTTTCTTTTTTTTTTTCCTTTTTTTTTTTAATTTCCTTCAACCCTCCTCCATTCCTACTCAACATTCTCCTCCTCCACCACCACCACCATCACAGCTAACTGAGACCCAAAAGCATAAATCTTGACGTGTGTCAGAAAGGTAGGACCCCCCCCGCCCCCCATCCCAGCTCCCGAACCCCAACTTACCCCCCCCCCTCGCCCTACCCCCTCCTACCACCCTAAACCCCCCTCACTCCAACCCCCCTTCCTCCCCCCCCCCCCCCCAGTCATTCCTGCTCTCTCCACCTCATCCCCCACCATGACTTACCAACCCAGCCAACGCCCCTCCCCCAACTCTCTCTCTCACTCCCTGTCTTCACACTTCTCACAAATACTCCCCCCACTAGCCCCCCCCCCCCCCCTAGCCCCCCCCCCCAACCCACCTTTTCAGCACCCTCTCCACCCCATCCCCCCCACCTCACTCGTAACCTCCCCCCCACCTCCGCCCTTCCCCGTCCCCCCATCCCCCTAACCAATCCCCACCCACCCCTCTTTGTCTATATCCGTGAAGGAGATTTCACCCTCTGTTTATAATAATGCGATCTTTTGCGAAGCGTTACCGTCGGCCTACTGCTCAGCACTGCACACACACACACACACACACATCCACGCGCGTGCACATGTGTGTGTGGAGCACGACATCGGTTGTCTTCTTGTTTCTTCTGGTTCTCTCTCTCTCTCTCCCTCCCCCCCTCTCTCTCCCCCCCTCTCTTTTACAGCTTTAACTTCCCTTTTTTGCACAGACTCATCCAACTGTATAACAGCAATGAAAAATGGAAATGGAAAAACCAGGGATTATGAGTACACCCCCACATCCCAACAAAACAAAATGAAATAAAATAAAACACAATAAAATTTGGAAGTAGAAAACAAAAAGGTATGTGGCGGAAATGCGGGAGAAACAGAAACAGACAGGGAAAGGCTGAGAGGAACAGACAGACAGGCTAACATAAACTGAGAGAGAGAGAGAGAGATGGAGAGACAGAGGGGGAGAGAGAGAGACAGAGGGGGAGAGAGAGAGAGAGGGAGAGAGGGGGAGAGAGAGTAAGAGGGAGAGAGAGAGAGGGGGAGAGAGAGAAAGAGGAAGAGAGAGAGGGAGAGAGAGAGAGGGTGAGGGAGAGACAGAGGGAGAGTGGAAGAGAGGGAGAGAGACAGAGGGAGAGAAAGGGAGAGACAGCGAGAGAGAGATGAGAGAGAGAGACAGAGGGAGAGAGAGGGGGAAGAGAGAAGGGGGAGAGAGAAATGCAGACAAACAGTTAAACACAAACAAAAATTGATAAAATATACATGAAGCCAATCAAACAGGCAGAACACACACACACGCACGCACGCACACACACACCTACAAACACACACACACACAGGACAGAGAGACAGACAGACAGACATACAGACAGAAAGAAACATGAAAAGGTGAGAGAGAGAGAGAGAGAGAGAGGGGGGGGTGGAGAGACAGAGAGACATAGACACAGACAGACAGAGACAGATACATACAGAGACAGAGAGACAGACGGACAGACAGAATCAGATATAGAGAGGAACACAACATACCACTCGAGACTGTGTCGAATGCAAGTATAACTGGCGCTTAATGTCTTCACATTTAGCGTGTATGCAGTCATCCAAAGAGATGCTGTTCTTGGTTATGTTCTTGAATCCAAAATAAACCGAACACAACAACATAACCCCACACATACACACATGCTTTTCTTGGTGATGTTCTTGAATCCAAATAAACCGAACACAACAACAACATAACCCCACCCATACACACATGCTTTTCTAGGTTATGTTCTTGAATCTAAATAAACCGCACACACCAACGACGACAACAACATAACCCCACACATACACACATGCTGTTCTTGGTTATGTTCTTGAATCCAAACAAACCGAACACAACAACAACATAACCCCACACATACACACATGCTGTTCTTGGCTGTGTTCTTGAATCCAAACAAACCGAACACAACAACAACAACGACAACATACCCCCCACCCCGCCCCCCACACAGCCACACACACACACACATCCCTCACACATACACACAAGAGAAACACTCCGATATCAAGAGAAAGAAAAGAGAAAGAGAGAGGGGGTTGGGGTGGGTGGGGTGGATTTGTGGAGTGTTGTGATCGTGCGCGTGTGTTGCACACTCACGCACAAATCTGCACGTGCAATTAATCGCGCGCGTGCCTGCGCAAAGAGAAAGCACAGCTCCTCCCCCTGTCTCCCCTCTTCCTCCACGTCCGAGTCCGTCCTGACATATCCACCCTTCCCCCCCATCCCACCCCCGGAAAGAGAGAGAGAGAGAGAGAGAGAGACAGAGAGAGAGAGAGAGAGACAGAGAGAGAGAGAGAGAGAAACCCCGACGACTTGCCCTCTGCACTCCCACCTCTTTGTCTAAAAAACCCACAACAAAACCACACACAACAGGAAAAAAAACCACAAAAAACCACGGCTCCAACCAACCCCTTCCCTACACCATCGCCACCAAACGCCCTACCCCCCCGTCCCCCACCACTATCTTTCCAATCAAGTGAAACATCTTAACCACTGAGCCAACTCCTCATCCCCCCCCACTATCCCCCACTACACCCCTTCCCCTCCCTTGCACACAGCACACAGCTGTCGTGCCACGCCAGACCGCGGGTTCAAACCTCCCCGTCAGCCACGCGTCAAATCTTTCTCCCCTGCGTCAAATCCCGGGCAACAAAAATATCACACATCCATGGACACACAAGAATAAGGGGGTTGGGGAGGAGGGGGGGAGAGAGGAGCGAGAGAAGGACAGAGAGAGACAGAGACAGAAACAGAGAGAGAGAGAGAGAGAGGGGGGAGAGGAGAGAGAGAGAGACAGACAGATAGGGATAGGAAGACAGAGACAGTGACACACACACACACACACACACACACACACACACACACACACACAGTCAGACACAGACAGAGACAGAGGCAGAGAGAGACAGAGACACAGAGGGACAGAGAGAGACAGTGACAGACATAGAGAGACACAGAGAGAGACTGAGACAGTGACAGACATACAGAGAGAGAGACAGAGAGACACACAGAGAAAGAGAAAGAGACAGTGACAAAAATACACAGAGAGAGAGAGAGAGAGAGACAGACAGAGACAGACAGAGACCGTGTGGTATATAATAGCCCGCTCCTAAGCCATGGTACCAAGCAGCCACCCCAATTCAAGTCCGCCAACAGCCGGACCAGCCTTGCCAGCCAAAGCAGAGCGGGGTGGCGGGGACAAATCTACCGGGAAGATAAAGCGAATGTGTCACCCTTCAAACCGCACCGTGAACTGTGCGAGATGTGGAAGACAGGGGGAGAATGAGGAGGGGGGAAGGGGGGTAGTGGCAAGGGGAAGGGGGTGCGGAGGGACGGGGGGGGGGGGGGGGGAGGCGTGGAGGAAGAGGTGAGGGAAGTTGGGGGTCGGTAGTGCTGTTGTGTGAGGGTAGTACGTGGTGGTGGAGGTGGAGGGGGCGAGGAGAGAGAGAGAGAGAGGGTGATAGAAAAAGTATGAGAGAGAGAGAGGGAGAGAGTGTGTGTGTGTGTTGTGTGACAGAAAGACAGACAGAAAGGAGAGAGACAGACGGGGGTGGGAGTGGGGGGCAGAGAGTGTGTGCGTAACTGTGTGTGAGAGAGAAAGAAAGAGAGACAGACAGACAGATAAATATACACAGACAAAAAGACAGACGGACAGACACACAGAGAGAGAGAGAGAGAGAGAGAGAGTGAATCAGAATCAGAATCAGAATCAATTTTAATGTTAATTAAACCTGAACAAGGTTTATAAGACACGCATGCAAAGTTACATGAAACCACGCACTAAAAAGCAAAACAAAATAGATAAATATTGAACAAGAGATTCACTCCTCCACGCTATGGCGTTTTTGACAGCAGTTACTGACAAATTTCCCAAACAGTCCCACAAGTTTGTCTTCCAGTATTAGCTGACTGGGTTTAATAATATTTGGAAGGTATTTTTGATTTTTTTTTTTGTTTTTTTTTTTTTTTGCATGAATTCTGTCCTAATTTCTTTGCATAATTCGCAGTCATCTAAGAAATGATATTCATCCTCTGTTGTTTGACACTGTAAACATAGTCTCCTTTCTTTTGGGATGTTGAAATATCGGCCTTTTTCTATTGTTAAATCATGACAGGATATTCTTAATTTGCACAATGACTGTTCTTTTTTTAAAATTATAATTAAGATATCCTTCAAGCAAGTATGGTTCGGTTCTGTATTCATGAGTAATTTTATTATAGAATAGTAGTTTAGAATTATTTTCAGATTTGATTCTCTTCCAGAATAAAATATATCCATATTCTAGTTTATTCATTATAACGTGGCTAAGTCTATGAATATTGAATGTTCACTGATTATTCCAAACGTGTCTTAAACAAAGATTCTGTAATATAATTTCAACGAAATTGATACATGTTCGCTGTTTTGTTTCCTCTGTTAGCATGTCGTCATACACAATTTTGATATACGAATTTTCTCGTGCCTGTGTTATGTGCGTGTGTGTGAAGCTAACTCCACTCTTCTTCCAATACTACACTCCTGGAAAGAGTTCCATGTGAAGCCTATTGCCGAAGACATACTCCTAGGAGTTAAGTGTGTGTTTGTATCACAACATACTCCTTGTCACAAGGGACAACACTTCTGTGACAAGCCACATCTACTCCTAGGAGAAGCTTTGGGCAGATGTACTCCCTCCCGTGAGTAGTTCCGTTACAGACGGTAAGTAGCTACAGACCAGTACAACACAACACGACCAATACAATACAATACAACGCAGTACAACACTACACAAAACAGCACAGCACAGCATACAAAAACAAACACACTACGATACAAAACAACACATTGCAGTAATAACTGACATCCACACAGCCTGTGACACACAGCACAAACTCTCTTGCCAAAGACCGGATTGAGCTGCTTGGAAATAGGGCACACAACGAAACACAACAAAACAACACAACACAATACAACACAACACTGCTTGACATCCACACAGCACGTGAGACACGGAACGCCACACTCACTTGCCAAAGACCGGGTGGAGCTGCTTGCATAAGCAACACCGCGTAGCACAGCACCCAACACAACAAAGCACACAAAACGCTTCAGCACAACACAACAAAACGCGATACATCAACACAACAAAATACAACACAACGCTGCTTGATAACCCGCACTACACAGCGCGTGAGACACGGCACGCCACTCACTTGCCAAAGACTGGGTTCAGCTGCTTGGAGATGTAGTTCTCCTTGTCATTGACCACCTTGGACCCCAGCCGGATGACCAGGTAGGGGTCAGCCTTGCCGTTGATGTCCGCTGGGTGAAGGTCATTGGCCTGATGAACGAAAAATTAAAATTACTCATAAGAAAAAAAAAAAAAAAAAAAGCAGTGGAAGAAATAATAGTATGTTGACTGGTTTGAGCTGGTCTGTTCATTCATCCGTCATCTCATTTCGTGGAAAGTGGGTGTGGAGAAAAGTGCACACACACACACACTCTCTCTCTCTCTCTCTCTCTCCCTCTGTCTCTCTCCACCCACACCCACACAACCATCAACTCGTTTCAATGCTGATGAAAATTTTCTCTTTTCGACAACAGAATCAAGACAAGGACAGCTTCGCTGATTGAATTTTTTTTTCCTGTGCTGCATGTGCAAAGCTCATAACAACCGCAGGACCGCTGTTATCGTCTTAACACCTAAGCCATTGCTCAAATGCATCCGTGTGAAAGAGGGATTTTTAAGCTTGATTCCTCTGTCTTGCCAATTTAGCAAGCGCTCTACCACCGTGCAACATGCACGTTAGCGTCCTCCAACACTCAACAGCTTCTGCACTCCATTAAAAAGAAAAAAAACCACACAACAAAAACCAAACTACTAACAAACAAAACAACAAAAACAACAAAACCCTTTTGAAAAGAAAGACAGCCCCCCCCCCCTCCCCCACCCCCCTCGAAAAAAAAAAAAAAGAAAAAAGAAGAAGAAGGAGAAAAAGAGAAAAAAAATTTCCATTAATGTTCACTGACCTTGACAACGTACACACGTACAAGGACCTTGACTGGTTCGTTGCTAGGCAACCCCTGGAAGAGTCCAAAGTTGGGATCCCCACCTGTGATGGTACAGTCCTCGAGGTCCGGGGGCAGGGGGATTTTGTAGATGCGCATGGATCCCTGCAAATCAAAGGCCGGTACATTCCGATGTTAACGATGACGATGAAGATGACATCACAAAGGAAAACAACATTAGACCAACCAACCAAATGAAAGAAAACGAAACAAAGAAGTTATCAAGAGCCTTTGAAATGCTGGGATACTGATGAAAGAGACGATCAAGCTGACGAAGCCTTTACTTGTCATTACCACTTACGGAATATGATTAGCGTATGTACGATGCATCAATATGTGTGTAATTTCCGATACCCTCCCCCCGCCTTTCCGGTTTAACCCGAAAAACAGCAAGACTCTCTCTCTCTCTCTCTCTCTCTCTCTCTCACACACACACACACACACACACAGAGGCGCATACACTCATAAACACTGGTTAAGTAGTTTGTGTGTTGACCATTCATTTTACAAAAAGCCCCAAATCAAGCAAGAAGGGCGTACATTCATATCAACGTAGTTGATGACCAGCCGCTCCCGTCCCCCCCCCCCCCCCGTCCCCCCCCACACACACACCATCCCCCCTTGTTCCTCCTTCCTCCGCCCCCCTGGCCCCCCTCATCCTCCATCATCCCGCTCCCCCCCGCGCCCCCAACCCCGCCACAGCAGAGATAATGGAATGGAATGTGAGAGGAGGAGGAGGAGAAAGGATGGAAGTAAGGGGAAAGCTTCAGTTGGAATATTCGTTCGCTCATTTATCTGATTATTTATTCGCTTGGTTATTCATTCATACATGAATTTTATCGGAGCTATTTTTTTCGTGTCACTGTATTCACTTATTTATTTATTTATTTAGTTTTCTGTGTGTTTATTCATTTCCTTTTTTCTTGGTTTAATTGCTCAGTTATGTGTTTGTTATTCATTTATTTATCTATCTGTTTGTTTATTTTTGTCCTTTTCTGTTGGTCTACTTGTTCAGTTGTCTGTTTATTTCAATGGAAGGACATCATCTTACATTTTATCATTGTTACACACTTTCTTTCTTCTTCTAAAAATGTAAACACTATCATGACCTCTCTCACCCTGAACATCCTTTCTTTTTTCTTGCGAGCGTAAATTGTAATATAAGACCAACTTCTGAAGAATGTGCTGGGTGTGTTAGGGGCGTTATTATTTGATGATTATTTGATTAATTTGTTAGCATCTGTCGACTTTGTCTTTGTGTAAATATGTTTGATATTAGCCATTTTGCCCGAATTTTACTCGGTTGGTTCTCTGATTGCGAATTCGAAGTGCCATCTCTTCTCTCGCGTGCGAGTGCGAGTGCGCGTGCGTGTGTGTGTGTAGAGCGGGTGGGGGAGGGGGGGGGGTGCGTGCATACGCGTGCGTGTAAGTGTGTGTGTGTGTGTGTGTGCGTGTGCTGTGTGTGTGTGTGTGTGTGTGTGTGTGTGTAGGGGGATGGAGGGGTGTTTGCATGCGCGTGCATGTAAATGAGTGTGAGTGTGTGTGTTTGTGTTTGTGTGAGTGTGTGTGTGTGTGTGTGTGTGTGTGTGTGTGTGTGTGTGTGTGTGTGTGTGTGTGTGTGTGTGCTCTCTCTCTCTCTCTCTCTCTGTGTCCCCCCAAGCGTGTGCTCTCAATATTTTTCTTGCCTTATCCGTTTTAAGCGTTTCAGACATGAACATTAGCAATGGGGCTGGTAATGTTTTTATCTAATAATAATGTGACATTGTTGAATCATTTTGGCTTTTTCTGTTGTTGTTGTTGTTGCTGCTGCTGCTGCAGGCACTCTATTTCTATTTATTTATTTACTTTTTATTTACTTTTTTTTGTTTTTGCAACTGCGTCTGTCTTTTATGTTGATGGTGTGTGTGTGTGTGTGTGTGTGTGTGTGTGTGTGTGTGTGTGTGTGTGTGTGTGTGTGTGTGTGTGTGTGTTGTGTGTGTGTGTGTGTGTGTGTGTGTGTTGTGTGTGTGTGTGTGTGTGTGTGTGTGTGTGTGTGTGTGTTGTGTGTGTGTGTGTGTGTGTGTGTGTGTGTGTTGTGTGTGTGTGTGTGTGTCTGTGTGTGTGTTGTTTGTGTGTGTGTGTGTCTGTGTGTGTGTTGTGTGTGTGTCTGTGTCTGTGTGTGTGTTGTGTGTGTGTGTGTGTGTCTGTGTGTGTGTTGTGTGTGTGTGTGTGTGTCTGTGTCTGTGTGTGTGTTGTGTGTGTGTGTGTGTGTGTGTGTGTGTTGTGTGTGTGTGGTGTGTGTGTGTGTGTGTGTGTGTGTTGTGTGTGTGTGTGTGTGTGTGTGTGTGTGGTGTGTGTGATGTGTGTGTGTGGTGTGTGTGATGTGTGTGTGTGTGTGTGTGTGTTGTGTGTGTGTCTGTGTCTGTGTGTGTGCGTGTGAAGGCGTGTATGTGTGTGTGTGTATGTGTGTGTGTGTGTGCGAGAGAGAGAGAGAGAGAGAGAGAGAGAGAGAGAACGCTGAGACAGAGAAGGGGTAATTGAGGGAGGGGTGAAGGAGGGATGGAGTGAGAGAGAAAAAAATCACGTTTAACGTGCATCTGCCTTGGCCCCACAATACAAGGAGCAAGGGTGGTTGTGTGGGGATGGCATTTGATAACCTTCTAGTACCTCTAGCAAATACCCCACCCCCACAAAAAACAAAAACAAAAAAACCCACAAAAAAACAACAACACATGCATAAATGAATTAATATACAATCAAACAATATACCCGCCGCACAGAAGCTGTTTACATATATAGTACTTCATGCTGGATTGCTGCCTTTTAACTGAATTAATCCTACTGATAGCACGAATCATATACTATCTTGATGCATGTCGTCTCTGATTTGTATTTGTTGCTCTGAGCAACACATGTAAGGGGATTCAAACCGATTCTTTTGATAGTTTCTTCCTCAAATCTTCATATAGGAAGCATGTGAATAGAAAATATTCGTTACTGAACCTGAACCCTGCAGAATGGACATGCTCTGTCCTTTCCCGACTGACTGTAACGATGTACACTGCTGAGTGGGAGAACGTTGAATCTTTTTTTGTATAATGACAACACGTAAGCAGTATGTATCCATATCCAAAATATCTTCTTCTTTTTTTCAACAGTCTCACATGATCTATAATTTTCACATTCCAAAATCTCTCTTTTTTAACAGTCTTACAAGATCTACAATGTTCATATCTATCAAGGTGTCTGACAGTGCCAGTCCATTCTTGAATGAATATGTCAGTAAGTCTCTGTTTAGATATACCAGGAACATCTCTACAATTCCTACGCTTTGCTGCAACCAGATAATACTGAGGCTGGAACACACAGAAATCTTTTACACGCTAACAGGTTCATGTTTTCTCTATTAATGTTCCAGTCTGTGTAATCCACTATCTCGGATGAGTACAGTGATAACATTGGTTGAATCTGGAGGTAAAACAAAAATCGAAAGAAAGTATTTGCAGTCATTTCCTTATACATTTGGAAAGACACTGTTAAGTTGTATAGCTGAAGGAAAGAAATAGAGAGAACGGGGGAAGACGGAGACAGAGAAAGAGACAGAGAGAAATGACTGAAACGAAAGACAGAGAGAGAGAGAGAGAGAGAGAGAGAGAGAGAGAGAGAGCAGGAAAAACTGATGAGAGAGAGAGGGGAGTGAGTCACAGAGAGAGGGAGAGAGAGAGAGATATGCATGCATACTTTCCTATGCATCATACATACATACATACATACAGTGACATACAGACTAACAAAGACACTGACACTCGCGAGACATAAAAACACCGAAATTCGACACACACACACACACACACACACACACACACACACACACACACACACAGAGCACACAAACACACACACACACAGTTTAAACTTTGTTTCAGTGTTGAAAGTTTGAAGAAAGGAAAGCTAGGACTCCTCACTCATCACCCACCCCCATTCTAACCCACCCCCCTCACCACCCCCTTGCTGCTCACTATTAATCAGAAGTGATCAGGGGCAGGCGACTCTCTCTGGGACCGGAACACGAGCACCACAACTTGCACTGCTTTGTTTTAGCCCACAGATCGCCTGCCGTGTCTTGGGGAAATTAATCTGCAAGGTAAATCCTCCACCCCCACCCCCCACCCCTGCTCTCCCCTCCCCCCCCCCCCGGTCCTCTACCCCCGCTCTCTCGCTCTCCTCACTTCACAACCGAATGAACCATGCTACACACACACACACACACACACACACACACACAAAACGACCAGAAAGGCGGAGAGACAGGGAGGGAAACAGGGAGGGAAACAGAGAGAGAGAGAGACAGAGAGAGACAGAGAGAGAGGGGGGAGATATTGATAGTGGGGAGAGAGAGGGACAGAGAGAGGGGGGGGGGGGAGAGAGATATTGATAGTGGGGAGAGAGAGGGATTGAGAGAGAGAGAGTGGGAAGAGATATATATTGATAGTGGTGAGAGAGGGATTGAGAGAGAGAGGGGGGGGGGGGGTCGGAGAGATTGATAGTGGGGAGAGAGAGGGATTGAGAGAGAGAGAGAAGGGGGAAAGAGAGAGATATTGATAGCGGAGAGAGATTGAGAGAGACTGAGAGAGAGAGAGAGTGAGAGAGAGATGGGGGAAAAGAGAGAGATATTGATAGTGGGGAGAGAGAGGGACTGAGAGAGAGGGGAAGCGTTAGAATGTTGGGTGGGGTGTGGGGGGCGGGGGGCGTGCACGCCTCGAACAGTTATAATAAATGCGAGTGACTTTATAGTTACGATCTTTTCTATACCAATAATATGTTCCTCTTGTGTGTGTGTGTGTGTGTGTGTGTGTGTGTGTGTGGTGTGGTAACAAATGAACGAGTGTCCGTCGTCAGAGTGCAGACGCGGCGACACTCGGTGCAAGGGAAACAACCCCCTACTGTTTAACAAAAGATGCTCACTGTACGGGAAGATTTCCTTCCCTTTGAAGCACAACCAAGCTTGCTTTTGTCATCATCATCATCATCATTCTTCTTCTTCTTTTTTTTTTTTTTTTTTTTTAATCATTATCAGCATCAGCATCATCATCATTATCATGATTTCTTTTAAAATATTTCTGTGTTCAGTTTCACCCGAGATTGATAATCCTTCATTGCTGAGTCCTCTTGTTTGCTTTCAAACAAATATTTTATTACACGTCCAGTTCCCTTTAGTCTGCAGAACATAGATTTTGGAAATAAATATTCCAGTTTAACTGTATGTCATTCCATTGTTCTTCTCTTATGCCGAAAGAAATGTTAGAATGATTTCAACTGCAATTTCTCTAGAATATCAATATTTTCACATCTCAGTATTTCAGAGTCAAGTAATTATCTGGAACAAGAACTGACTGATACATAATCATGCAAGGGTAACATCCAAGGTGAAAATTTGATTTTTACAGGTTAGCATCATAGACAACACTGCCTTTGAATGAACAATTTTCCATTTTAGATTTTTACAGGTTAGCATCATAGAAAACACTGCACTTAAATGAACAATTTTCTATTTTAGATTTTTACAGGTTAGCATCATAGACAACACTGCCCTTGAATGAACAATTTTCCATTTTAGATTTTTACAGGTTATCATCATAGACAACACTGCCCTTGAATGAAAAATTTTCCATTTTAGATTTTTACAGGTTAGCATCATAGACAACACTGCCTTTGAATGAACAATTTTCCATTTTAGATTTTTACAGGTTAGCATCATAGACAATATTGCCCTTGAATGAACATTTTTCCATTTTAGATTTTTACAGGTTAGCATCATAGACAGCACTGCCCTTGAATGAACAATTTTCCATTTTAGTGGAGAGAAAAAGACAAGAGAAGGCAACCCTCCCCCTTCTGCCCCATGCCTTTGCAGCATGTCAGGTCCTGCCTCCTCCATGTTCTTCAACTCTGTGGAACAGCAGTGCAGGAGGCACGGAAGGAAGGGACGACAGGAAAAAACAACACCAACAAAACCACAGAGGGCGATAGAAAAGATTTTTTTTTTTTTCATTATTATATCTATATAGCGCTGAGTCTTGTGCAGAGACAAATCAAAGCGCTTTCGCACTTGTCATTCATACGCATGCATAACTCGAAAACTGGAGAAAAAAACCAAACAAACAAATAAACAAACAAAACAACAACAACAACAAAAACAAAAACAACAACAACAACAACTGAAGACAAGGAAGAGGCAGGGAAAGGAGGCTATTTTGGGAAGAGGTGGGTTTTGAGGCCAGTCTTGAAAGAGCTGAGTGCGGAGACCTGACGAAGAGAAAATGGAAGTTCATTCCAAATGCATTGTCCAGAGACAGAGAAAGAAACGGCGTCCAACAGTGGAGTGTTTGAATCTTGGTATGCGTAAACAGAGTGGATCCGAAGCCGATCGGAGATGCATTTCCTCCAGAGCTGGTCTGCTAGGTTGAGTTAAGTTTTGCATTACTCTTTTTCAATCTGTCAACAGATTTCTCTGTAACACTGGGACTGCTCTCCCCAGGGAGAGCGCGTCGCTACACTGACAGCGCCACCCTTTCTTTTCTGCCTGCCGTTTTATTGTTTTCTATCGAATAGGACTTTTCTACGGAATTTTGCCAGGAACAACCCAATTGTGGCCGTGAGTTCTTTTACGTGCTCTAAATGCATGCAGCACACGGGACCTCGGTTTATTGTGTCATCCGACTGACTAGCGTCAAGACCACCACTTAAGGTCTAGTGGAGGAGGGGGGCGGGGTTATGCCGGCGACTGCCTGTGTGATCCGAACCTGTGCGCTCAGATTCTCTCGCTTCCTACGCGGACGCGTTACCTCTAGGACAACACTCCACTCTGTCTCTGTCTCTCACTCTCTCTCCCTCTTAAACTCTCCTGCTGTAGCGACTATGAACACTCCAACACTCTGCCAGGACTCACCTTGCTCACCTCACCTCACCTCACTTCTGCCGACTCACCTTGAACTTGCCGACAATGCGGCCCTCGTCCGACTCGTCAGAGCCCGTGTTCTTGCCCCGGTACAGCTCGAAGGTGTGCAGCCAGTCCGTGAACGACTCGTACTCCGACTGGGACTCCAGCTCATTGGGAAACACCTGCACGGGACACCATGAGCCGCTTAGTTTTCATGGGTCATCTTGGACTGACCTACCACACGTTGTGTGCACACTCCACCACCCCTCTGTGGGGACAGGTAGCGGCTGAGTCAAGTTGTAGGCCCTACCTTTTACAGTTAACAGTTTTTCTGTCTGCAGAAATTGGTGCTGCTCTCCCCAGAGAGAGCTCGTCGCTACACTGACAGCGTCACCCATTTATTTATTTATTTATTTTCTGCCCGGAATTTTATTTGTTTTCTCTCGAAATGGATTTTTCTACGGAATTTTGCAACGGACAAACCCTTCTGTGGCTGTGGGTCAAGTTGTAACTTTTAGAGTTAATTAATAATCGGGTATTTCCTGTCTGTGAAATTGGGACTGCTCTCCCCGTGGTACTTCTGTCTGAGGAGAGGCAGACGGATAAAAAGAGATGGGAGGAAAATATTCCAGAAAGGACATGTCTGCAGCATAACTTATCAACGGTTTTGTCCAGTGTCGTTCCGAAAGAAGTAATCACAAACGCGCACTGTTTCTTAGGTTATAATGAACTGGACCTTTTTTTTTGTGGCTGTTGGGCGTAATAACATCAAAGGAAGCAAAGAAAAAGAAACAAATAACAACAACAAGGAACGGTGCTGACAAAACGCTTTGTTATGCTACACAATGAAAACAAAGAACAAAATGGTTTTGTTTTGAAACTACACACCAAGTGAAATCAGTCGACAATCAAACAATCATAAAACATACTCCCCCCCCCCCACCCCCCCCCTGTGAATACAAAAACTTTGTGACAAAAGAATCATTCAACATCAGCATCAACACAGTATGTAACAGTTACATACTTGTATAAAATAAAATGAAATAAAATAAACACCAACAAGCCTTTTCAGCACAATAATAGATTAGGCACAGACACATTTTAAGGGTTTTCCTTTGAAAGAAATGCACAATAAAATCAGCTTTTTTTTTTTTTTTTTTTTTTTTTTTTTTTACCAAACCTGCGTCGCTGACACTAAGCTATTTAATATATTTATCTGAAACTGGAATGGGTGACCTGTGCCCTGCAAAATAATGCGAAGCAATGATGAACAGATTGTCCAATAACTATTCACTGGGGATAAAGTAATGAACAAATATTTTCAAAAAAACCACTTTCTTCCTGGGCTGTTCAGCATGCTTTTATTCGATATACAGTGATCTTTACATATTCATTATTGTAGCAATACTGATTATCATCGTCATAATTATTATTGTAATCATTACCGCTCAATTCAACATCATAATTATTATTGTAATCATTACCATTCAATTCATTTATCGAAAGATACAATATCAATGATCTCAGGAGGAAAACATACTCAATGTATTTAGTTCTTAGAGTACGAACATAAAATGACGCACTACTATGATTGTGACGTAAGATCGTAATACGTAAACGCCACAAACACGAAATGGCTCACTGCTACAATTGAGACGTAATATCGTAATACGTAAACGCTACAATCACAAAATAGCGCACTGCTACAACTGAGACGTAAAATCATAATATGTAAACGCTAAGTAAATGCTAAAAATAATGAAGAGGTAAGCGTGCATAAAAAAAGTACCATAACAAAGAAACCTTTCACGGGAGATGGAAGAAAGAAAAACAAAAACAAGCCAATAAATAAGTATATAAATGAATGAAATAGAATAAAAGTTCAAAATAACATCAATCACCAAATCATGTGAAGTTTGCAAGCATGCATACTACGTCTTACATGCATAGTCCACCCCTATATCTCTCATCACTTTGTGTCTATTAAACTTAAAAAAAGAACAAGAAAAAAAGAAGTAATAACTTAATTGACACTACCAACAGGCTGCTTTACCCACACATCACCAAAACCATTTTCAAACAAACAGTTACGCACATCAGAAACCCAATTCTTCCTTCTACTTGAATCAAATTCTTGTAACATTTCACAGGCTTTACAAGGTAACCGAAACTCTTCCATCTGTAACAATTTAAATGAATGACGAATACAACAAACAGCAACATTTTTAAATATCTTAGATATCTATCAGGTTCACCCAAATATAGATCAATGGGCGTACACATGTCGATCCCCCGAAATTTCTTTAACGCAAATTAATATACAGTTTACAGATCATAGCAGCTTTGTTTAACCTACTTATTTCTGAACCATACTGTACAACGGTCTGCATTCTGAGTTAAATATTTTCATATACAATATGAAATAAATGTTATCAAATGATGACATGTTTTCATAACACGTAATAAAGCATTTCTTGCCCTGCTGACAAGATCTAGTTGCAACAAAACTTGTAACAAGTAGAGAAAAACCAGTAGACGATGCCATTCGCGCATTGTAAAAAAATGTAATACCCCTCCCCCGCCTCCCTAAAAGGCCATGCCATTCTTGTAACAATGAAGGAACCCCCACCCCCCTTAAAAAAGACAATGCCATTCCTGTAACAATGAAGGAACCCCCCACTCCCCCCCCCCATCCCCCTTAAAAAGACCACACCATTCCTGTAACAATGAAGGACCCACCCCCCATCCCCTTAAAAAAGACCATGCCATTCCTGTAATAATGAAGGACCCACCCCCCATCCCCTTAAAAAAGACCATGCCATTCCTGTAATAATGAAGGACCCCCCCCCCCCCTTCCCCATCCCCCTTAAAAAGATCATACCATTCCTGTAATAATGAAGGACCCCCCTATCCCCTTAAAAAAGACCATGCCATTCCTGTAACAATGAAGGACCCCCCCCCCGCCCCCCCATCCCCCTTAAAAAGACCATACCATTCCTGTAACAATGAAGGATCCCCACCCCCCTTCAAAAAGACCATGCCATTCCTGTAACAATGAAGGATCCCCACCCCCCTTCAAAAAGACCATGCCATTCCTGTAACAATGAAGGAACCCCCACCCCCCTTAAAAAAGACCATGCCATTCCTGTAACAATGAAGGAACCCCCACCCCCCTTAAAAAAGACCATGCCATTCCTGTAACAATGAAGGACCCCCCCACTCCCCCCCCCCATCCCCCTTAAAAAGACCACACCATTCCTGTAATAATGAAGGACCCCCCCATCCCCCTAAAAAAGACCATGCCATTCCTGTAATAATGAAGGACCCCCCCATCCCCCTAAAAAAGACCATGCCATTCCTGTAACAATGAATAACCCCCGCCCCCTTTAAAAAGGCCTGCCATTCCTGTAACAATGAAGGACCTTCCCCCACACCACCCTTAAAAAAGATCATGCCATTCCCAAAACCAAGAGTCTCCTCCCCCTACCCCACACCCCCTCCTCCACCAACCGAATATTCCCACCAGACCACATGCACGGTACGGCATCGCACAACGCAGGCAGGGAGGCTTAAATATAACCCCGCCCCCCTCCCGCCGCCTTCCGCCCCCACCACCCCCAGTTTACCGAAAACGTTTCAGTCGGCTGTTTTTCGCTCGATGCCACACTTTCGTCTGATCCCCAGACTTTCCAAAAACCCTGGAAAATCAAACAGCACCACAAAACTGAGGAAAAACAAAACAAAACAAAAAACACAAACAAACATCAGTTGGTCCCCACTTCACGGTGCTGACTAAAGTGTCAGATCAGTTCAGTTTCAGTGTCAAGAAGATTTCAAAGCTGATGAATGTACACATCTGCTTCGGTGAAAAAAACAACACAAGACTCAAATATACTGCACTGACAGTGCTTGGTGTGGTATAAGTTGTACGGTTTTTTTTGTTTTTTGTTTTTTTTTTTGTTCTTTTTTAATTTAATTTTTTTAATTTTATATATTTTTTTAGGCAAGGAAAAGCAACAGCATAAACTACATACACATTAAGGTGCTATCTCTCTAAACAGAGGATATCTATGTGCACTACATACACATTAAGGTGCTATCTCTCTAAACAGAGGATATCTACGTGTCTCACCATGTGAAATCGTGTTTGGTGATCTAGATTCACACCAGAGAGTTTTCACATGCAAAAAAAAAAAAAAAAAAAAAAAAAAAAAGTGTAGAGACTCATTAACTTTAAACTGAGTTACACACTCCATACCTCAGATGCATACCGTAGTAAATATGGCTTAATCAGAGAGAGAGAGAGACAGAGAGAGAGAGAGAGAGAGAGAGAGAGAGAGAGAGAGAGAGAGAGAGACAGACAGACAGACAGACAGACAGACAGACAGAGACAGACAGACAGAGACAGAGAGAAAGACAGAGAGTGAGAGAGAGAGAGAAGTAGTGCAACATTGTGGCGATACGTTCTCCACAGGGAGAACATTTGAAGCCGAATTCGTGAACTTTTTTTTTTTTTTTTCAATGCAAGGGGATCAATTGCGTTTAAACATTGGCAAAATGGCGACGCATTTCTCTCCCTTGTACTGCGAACCACAATTTGCTCTCGTTTTCATGTTCTCGACGCGAGCGAGGAAAATCGCCAGTGCGCCTTCTTCATTCACGGAAACGTGATGAGTACAAATACAACAGGCCACAAGTTTGTTATGACACACAAAAGAACGTAAACACGACCGTGATCTATCCACCAAATGACAAACTGATTAAAAACAACAACAAAAAACAAAAAAAACAACAACAGAAAACAAAGAAAACTGCCTCTGATTAAGTACTGCTGAATTTGTTGTTGTTGTTGTTGTTTTTGAAAAGAATGAAAAAAATACATATTGGATAAAAGGTGAAAATATTTACGATTCATGCAAAACAACAACACATCAGAGAACAACACTCAAAAATATCAGCAAGAATATCACAAACAAACAGAAAACTTACCAAAACCAATCCAAGGTAATTATTAATAACGAAACCATGCAAAACCATAAAGGTAGAAAAGTTTGTACACTTTTTTTTTTTTTTTTTTTTTTTACTGCAGTGCGGATGAATATATACCAGCATACTTCCCCCGCATAATACTGGAAACCATCTTCCATATTTTTACAAGCTATAACCGTAATAGAATGGCCCAAACGAAAAGGAAGAGAAAAAAAACACAACAGGTTACACTGTGTATGGTTTGATTTTTTATTATTATTTTTTTTTTTACCGTGAATTTTTCTAGGAACGCATATTTGTCAGTCTCCTCGGAGAAGTTACCATCATCGTCGTCACCACGCTTCACAATTTTATTAAAGAAGCCCTGAAACCCAAACATGCTTTGTAGGTAAATTGTCAATGTACACGTCTAACAACCAAAAAGGATTGGCTCTCCATACTATTACCCAAGACGGAAAATCTCTCTGGAACCCTATATCTGACAAAGGAGTATATCTGATGAAGTGGGTACAAACCTTATTTCGGTGACTCAAGTTCACGCTCTCTTCTCCTCCTCCTCCTCCTAAACCTACCATACTTTTTCAGACATGAATAGTTTTGATCACTCAAAGAAGCAGGAGAAATTACAATGGCGTTGATCTCCCTACTCTTCCCTGCGATTTCGAATACGTACCAAGTGGATTACATGGCTGAGTGTGAGAAAAGAAAACTAAACATGCCGATGCTGGTGGTTTTTCTCTTTTTTTTTTCTTTTGCATCTGATAGTGTGCTACTCAAACTGTCTTATTTCAAAACATGACGCATAAACGCAACACGAACAGAACCTCCTTCTTCATCGAGTAATATAATACAATGACGAAATTATGCCCTAAAAGTTTGAGCACATTACCTGAGTCACATTTCAACAATGATCAGACAGATTCAAGTGACAAACACGCAATACAAAACGAAATCAAAAGACTGACTGACATGCGGGCACAGAAACTCACCTTCAGCTGAGCAGTATTGCTAAGCAGCTTCTCTTTCTTCCGCTGTGTTCGCGGGGACAGCTGTTTGGCTAATGTAACAGCCCGGGCTGTTCCTTTCAACGTCTTCTTGTCGCCCCCCTCCTTCTTGTCCGCCTTCTTGCTCTCTTTGTCCGCTTTCTTCCCGCTTTGTTTGAACTCCACCTCACCTGGTGGCAACGAGGATGGGGTCAGGCTCATTGTCTTGTGTGTGCTTGCACTTGTAGAAACGTGGCAATGTGAAACAAGGGATGAGTTTATTTTCTTGTATGTTTTAGCACTTGTTCAAATGTGGCAGTGTAAAACGTGGGACGAGTTCATTTTCTTGTGTATTCTTGCACTTGTAGAAACGTGGCAATGTGAAACATGGGACGAGTTCATTTTCTTGTATGTTCTTGCACTTGTAGAGAAATTTAGACAGAGTGGGCAGACAGACAGAGGGGACATGACAGTGAATGTGACATACGTTGAGACAGAAACAGAGGGAAAGATTGACAGACAGACGGAGAGCAAGCCACCCAAAATACCCACTGGCAAACAGACAACTCTCTTTTCCTTTTCCTATTCACACTCACCGCTTTCTTCCTCCCCCCCCCTCCCTCCCACCCCCACCACACCATCTCTCCGAACCCCCCGCTCCCACCTTTTCCTTTCCCCGTACCGCCATCCATGGAATAGGTGCCGAAGCCAATAATGGCCAGCAAGACACCAAGTCACTCTCTTTTCCTCTCTTCCTCTCCCTTCTTCCCCCTCCCACCTTCCCCCAACACCGATCCCCACTCCCTTCCTACCCCTTCTCTCCCTCCCCCCTCCCCACTTTTAAACTGACCCTCCTCCAGAAATGTACCACTGGAACTGGTGTCGTAGCCCATGACCAGCAAGACACTACCTCTTTTCCTCTTCCTCTCTCTTCTTCATCCTCCCACCTTGCCCAAACACCGACCCCCGTCCTCTCTCTCCCCAGCCTACCCCCTTCTCTCTCTTCCTCCCCCCACCCTCCTCTAAACTGACCATCCTCCAAAGAGGTATCTTCCTTCTTTCTCCTCACTTCCCACATTGACCCAACACCGACCCCATCCTCCTCTCTCTCTCCCCAACCTACCCCTTCTCTCTCTCTCTCTCCCTCCCCCCACCCTCCTCTAGACTGACCCTCCGCCACAGAGGTACCGTTGGGGATGGTGCCGTAGTCAGCAATAACACACCAAATCACTCTCTTCTCCTCCTTCGTCATCCTACCACCTCCCCCTAACACCGACCCCCATCCTCCTCTCTCTCCCTAACCAACCCCCTTCTCTCCCTTCCTCCCCCCCACCCTCCTATAAACTAAGCCTCCTCCAAAGAGGTACCGTTGGGGATGGTGTCGTAGCCAGCAATAAGACACCAAGTCATTCTGTTCTCCTCTTCCTCATCCTCCTCCTTCGTCATCCTCCCACCTGGCCCCAACACTGACCCCCCATCCTCCTCTCTCACTCCACCACCTACCCCCTTCTCTTCTTTCCTCCCCCCACCCTCCTCTAGACTGACCCTCCTCCACAGAGGTACCGTTGGGGATGGTGCCGTAGCCAGCCGTGTTGGGCGGGGTGTCCCTCTCCGTCACCTTGCTCTCCGCCTCCAGAGCCTCCACGTTGAACACGTCCTCCCCTCGCCCGTGCTCCTGCAGAGGGGGCAAAGGTCAAGGTTACAAGGTTACACAGCCTTTATACGGCCATCAGGGGCAGTGAACTCATATCCACTGTGTCTAGGGGGTCTTCGTGGTAAGGTCCAGGCGAGGCGGCGGGAGGGACCGTCGTTTTTAAGCTTCCCTGGCGGAAGCCGGGTACCCATTCAGACTTGGATATAGTGGGGAAAATCGGAGTAAAGTACCTTTCCCCAAGGACACAACACTCTCCCCCCTCCCCACCCCCCCCTCCCACCCCCCCTCCTTTAATTTTTTTCTTCTCTCTTGTCATGTGGCCTAGCTGAAAAGTATCCAGTAAATAGGAGCAGTGATTATGAAAAAAAAAAAAAATAAAAAAAAATAAACGAACAAACAAATAACGAAGAAAACTTCATTCTGAGTAATGAGCAGACGGGGGCACTCCACGATCTCAACATGCTCACTGTAAACTGTACACTGGTCCACTCAAAGAAGCACTGCGTCGTGTCTGCCCTGCTGAAATCGCCAGGTGACTTCATTGGAAAAGACAATGCTCCAACCAAACAATAAAAAGAGACATATCTCTCTCATGTGCGCACACACACACACACACACACAAATACACACACACACACACACACACACACACACACACGCACGTACACGCACACACAAATATGCATGCACCCCCCCCCCCACACACACACACAAAGTCACTTGTTTCTCAGCGCTCTTTACCTTTTTATCATCATCACATTATTAATCACATCATCATTATGATCGTTATCAACAACTGAAACATTACCGACCATGATGATGACGATGTTGATGACAGTAATTATGACTGTGATGATGAAAAAAAAGAGGGTAATGATGTGCAAGAGATATGCGAAACCAGTGAATTAACGTGTGTGTGTTATTATCACCATTATTATGGTATTATTGTGTGTGCTATCATCACCATTATTATGGTATTATTGTGTGTGTTATCATCACCATTATTATGGTATTATTATTGTGTGCTATTATCACCATTATTATGGTATTATCATTGTGTGTTATCATCACCATTATTGTATCCACACTCGTGAAATGATGGCTTAGAAGTAACGCGTCCGCCTAGGAAGCAAGGGAATCTGAGCGCGCTGGTTCGAACTACGGCTCAGACGTTGAGCTAGTCATTCGGATGACACGATAAACCGAGGTCCCGTGTGCAACATGCACTTAGCGCACGTTAAAGAACCCCACGGCAACAAAAGGGTTGTTCCTGGCAAATTCTTAGAAAAAAATCCACTTCGATAGGAAAAACAAACAAACAAAAAAATGCACGCAGGAAAAAAAAAAAAAAAAAAAGGGGTGGCGTTGTAGTGTAGCGACGCGCTCTCCCTGGGGAGAGCAGCCCCGAATTTCACACAGAGAAATCTGTTGTGATAAAAAGAAATAGAAAATTCAAAATACAAATTAGCTGTTTTGCTTTTTTTGCGTGTATCATTCAGCATTTCGTCCAGAAACCCCCCCCACAAAAATCAAAGACACCAACCAGCAACTCTTAGCAAGTTTTCCTCATCCCTTTCAGGTGAGTGACTGACAAAGTCAAAGCCAGCCGTCACATTTCCGTGACACAAGTGGGAAATTTCAGTGACTATCAGCCCAGTCGATGTCGCAACAAAAACGACCATTTCCAACAGCAACAACAACAAACAATGAAACCAGAAAGTATAATGATGTTACACATGTCGGATCTCATGCCTTTGATGCAGGGCACAACATCGGTACAGACTGTGCTCGAAGGGGAAAAAAAAAGTCAAAACATGCCATCACTGTCATCTGCTTTAAAACATGAAAACGAAAAACAATATGAGTGTGCAAAATAAATAAATAAATAAATAAAAACGAATAAATAAATAATTAACTAACTAAATAAAAGCAGCAAAACCGCATCCCCGCAAAAAAGTCTTACAGATTAGCTGTTGTCAAAGGGGAGGGGGTGGGGGAGTGATAAAACAAAACAAAATATTATAAAACAAAACAAAACAAGTGGATGACCTATGCAATCTAATCATGAGTGTGCTCCCATAAGAAAAAGAGAAAAAAGAACCCAATGTCTCAGGAGTGTACTATCCAATAGTGTGCGCTCCTTTGAAAACAAAATTCATGAAAACAAACAGAAAAAAAACCCTAACAACCGTCATATTACCCAAAGTCTCGGACAGTAGGGATTATGGGAAAGCGGAGAGAGTAACCTCAAGGCCTGACTAAGCGCGTTGGGTTACGCTGCTGGTCAGGCATCTGCTTGGCAGATGTGGTGTACCGTATATGGATTTGTCCGAACGCAGTGACGCCTCCTTGAGCTACTGAAACTGAAACTGGAGAGAGTACGACAAAACTCAGTGGAACAAATCATGTTCTACTGTCGGGAAGCCGTCTGCCATTTTGCGTGTGGCGGGGCGCCTGCGAGTGTCCGTGCAGTCGTGCGTGTGTGCTTGTGTTCTGTAAAATATCTTCCAAGTAAAACTGACAGGAGAATGTAATAATATCCACTCAAAAATATACCTGATGGTGACAAAAAAAAAAGAGAGAAAGAAGAAACGTATATCTGATACCAAGGGAAAATAACAGCGCTTTCATGAGCGCATAAAACATTTATATTCAATTATGTATTTCGGTTCCCAACCAACACCCACTTTCCAAAGTCGTCATATTGTGCAATGGTTCTGTTTCCACATTAAAAAAACAACAACAAATTCTGGGATACTGAGTATACGATCATTACAACGCAGAAAAATATCAGTTCTTTAAAAAAGACAAATAAATATGCACAGGAATGATATGACACCTCACCCTATAGTCCTCAGAGAAATCCGAACAAGGCATCTGAATAACCACGTTACCAAACTAAGAATGAAAACACACACACACACACACACACACTCTCTCTCTCTCTCTCTCTCACACACACACACGCACACACACATATATACACGCACGCACGCGCGCGCGCGCGCGCACACACACACACACACACACACACACATACCTTTTGCATTTCGTTTATCTGTTATTGTAAAACAGACACCGTGACACCCCATCCCCACTTTCTACCACAATCCGCCTGGTTCAAGTCAACAATTATGATAATACAGTTTACAGTTAACTCACGCGTGACGCTAGAAGATCAAAGATTGCCCAACTGAAGGGATTCACACACACACACACACACACACACACAAACAAACTCACACACACGCGCGCGTGCGTTCACGAAAACGCGTATCTGCCGAGACGCACAGGGTAGCAATTTTCTTTTCAGCGCTATGTCGAGGTTATTAGACAAGCAAAATTAAACTCTGTTTCAATACGACTGCATATACCAAAACAAAGCAAGTAACTGCAAGAAACTCGTCTTTCTTTTTATTTTCTTATTTTATTTATTTATTTTTTTATCCAGCGATCGAACAGTGTGCCTCCATTTTGAGTAAGCAGGGAGAGAGGCAGAGCAATTTCCGGAGTTATTTCCCTTCCACCAAGACGATACTAAATTTCGGTTCTCTCACAAATCAGTTAACTCTCCTCAATGTATTTCAGCTTTCTCTCACTGGTTCGAGTCAGCTGAGAAGAAAAACAAACAAATTAACAAAAACAAACAAAAACCCCCGAAAAAAGCCAAACAACAACAACAACAAAAAACCCTCTATGATGCTGAGCTAACGACGCTATTTTGTATTTATTGTAAATATATAATATCAAACAAATGATAAATATATAATATCAAACAAATGATAAAAACATCCGGTGTAATTTTCCTTGGTTGTATTGCAGTATTTTGGTCATTTTTTAAAGTGAAAAGTGTGGTACAAAATTCCCGGTAATGTGTGGAAGCAAGTCGTCTTTGGTTTCGTTCATAAGGCTGTTTCACTATAAAGAGGTGAGTCTGCCAACGTCTCTTTTCTCGTTTCATGATGCCTCTTTTCGGTAACTATTTGTTCTGTAATATTCCTGTTCCATTGTCATGTTTATATTTTTTCTCTCTCGTTTTTTTTAATAATTTTTTAATTTTTTTATTTGTTGTTGTCGTCGTTGTTGTTTTTGATCAGCTTATTTCAAAAAGACAGGTCCTACTTTCTCTTGAAAGATAAAAAAAGAGAAAGAAATACTATTTTGTGTTTGAAAAAAACACACACAAAAAACCAACCAACACGCAATGGCACTGACGTTCGCTGGCTCGGACTACACAAATGCAGCAGCTTTCGGAATATATTAAAAAGCATCAGCATTGTCACATGTGAACCTTCTGTGCAACGTATAATGAGTCAGTCCGCACATTTCGAAACCTTGAAAAATGAAAATGAAACTCACACACACACACACACACACACACACACACACACACACACACACACACACGCACACTCACTCACTCACTCACGCGCGCGCGCACACACACACAATGAAACTCTCACACACACACATACAGACACAATGAAACACACACACACACACTCACTCACGCACACGCGCCCGCCCACACACACACACACACACACACACACACACACACACACGACGAAGACGAAATGAAGCAAGCAAATTCTCTACATGCATCAGCGCCGTATAAACGATCTCCCCCTGTCGCCTTTCGGAGAAGCGAAAAAAAAAAAAAAAAAAAAAAAAAAAAAATCAAAGTGACTTTCCAAACGGCATCCATAAACAAAACAACAGCAGCGTATACATTCATCTCACTTGATTACATAGTTATTATGGAGCATGCATCGGCGAACAATATGTATACCTTTATGTCGCCATTACAAAAACAAACAAACAAACAAAAAACCAAAGCATTGTTTTTCAAATCCTCGCGGGGTGATGCAGGCACGGATAAGTATGGTTGTGGTCAATATAAGAAACAAGGCCACCATTATTATACAGCAATGATCCGATTGTCTTAAAAAAAAAGAAAAGCGTGAGCTCAATGAAACCAAAAGAAATAAAATCTTATCAGGCAGAATATAATAATATTCAATCAAAAAGAATGATAAAAAGACATTAAAAAAAATATATATATAAGAAATAAATAAACAAAACAAAAATACCCGAAAACCGAGCACGGCTGCCTAAAAGGGTTAACAAAATCAAACTCTTCACTGCCAACGGCGTTCATAAGTACACTCGGCAACTGCAGCCCACGTTTAGAGAAAAGGGAATAAAATATATTTAAATAAAAACAGAGAGAAAGCAGAGTGATCAGATAAATAAATAAAAAAATGGCAAGGCGTTTCAACATGAAAAGGAAACCGGCGAAAAAAATATATACTGAAAAAAAGAAAAGAAAAAAAAAAGTGTATCCATTTAAATACCTCTTCATCCTCTGTGTCTGTACTCTGTGCAGAAAAAGGGAATTGATAATTAACACTCCCACAGGTAATGCTCACAGCACATACACACATATTGGCAAATTAAACAACAACAACAACAAAACCACGGCATACATACACAAAATGGCAGGTTGAATCACGGAAAACATGTACACACACACAGTGGTAGGTAAAGCAACAGTCATAACTGCTACAAGCTCTCCGAACGTGACTAAAGCAACACATAATTGCACACACACTATCTAAAAAATATCATAAATTGATTTCTGTTACTAGATCACGTGAACGCTCAACATAAAAATACCCTTATAAATGTTTACAACGTTAACTTCAAATGTGTTTAAAAGATGCTCTTCGTATATGTCGAAACCAGCCTCTGTATAACACAACAGAGTTAAACCGTATGAAAGTGTTCGACGACTGAGTTATAAAATCATTGTGTTGCACATGTATACAGTAACCTCAACATAAAAAACCCCATCAATATCAATGTTGTTCGGTAACAATTGTCACCTATCAAAAGGGAATAACTTTCTTTGCAATGAAGTAAAATGGCAATTTTTTAGGGTTTTGTCTTGAATTTCAAAAGCATGACAGTTTATTACGGTTGTTTTACACTTTTGTCTTTCTATTAGTTACCATCACATGCGTACGTTTTATTGCAGAGTTTATTCAATACTTCAAGGCATAGTCAGTTTACAATCATTACTCATATATCATATTCATTCATTTTATTTAACCGTCTCTCTGAACAACTTATACTGCATTCAGTGAACAAATCCGTCCCAGTTAGGACAGAATTAACTTTCTTTTCTAGTGCAATAAACAGAACCATCTTTTTCTAAAGCCGGCAGAACAAAATACGTATACTTGTTTGTCCCTCAAGCATGAAGACTGTCCCCCCAACTCACAATGCAACTCCCCCTCCTCTCCTACATTACTCAGTTATTTATTTTCAGGCAATGATATTCAAATGCAAAAATGAATACTTTAACAAAATGAATACAATCGCAAGTAAGTGTGATGGAATATTAAACAAAATTTCCCCTCCCCCTGAACACAAGGAAAACGGCTACAGAGAAATGTAGACAATAAGGACTTCATGGAACAAGACACACACACAAAATAAAGGATGACATCACACTGAAGCCAGAATCCTGGAAACAAAATCTAAAATCAAATAAATGGAAAAAGCCTATAAAGGACTGAAGGATTTCATTGATCAGTAAAGCTCATACTGAACTGTCCCTTTACCATCTTTACAGCGAGTCACGTTACTGTTGTAATGTCAAAATAAGTATCCGTTCTTATCAAGTCATAAACTTCGACAACGCTATGGAATCTTGCTTTTGTCAGGTGACTGTTGTGCTGATTTCAGAATCGTGCCACTGATCTACATCACCACCATCTACTAAAGAAGGAGAAAGGTGCCAGAATAGTTAAGACGCCCATCTGCCAGTACAGAGAGTCCGCGAGTGTCTGGGTTCGAATCCAGCTCTCGCCCTTTCTCCCACATTTGACTGGAAAATCAAACTGAGCGTCTAGCCATTCGGATGAGACAATAAACCGAGGTCCCGTATGCAGCACGCAACTGGGGCTCTGAAAAAGAACCCATGGCAACGAGAGTGCTGTCCTCTGGCAAAATCAACTAGCAGAAATCCCCTCTGATAGGTATACATGCACTCAAGGCCAAAGCACGTTGGGTTATGCTGCTGGTTATGCATCTGCCTGGCAGATGTGGTGTGGCGTATATGACTTCTCCCGAACGCAGAGATGCCTTGTGAAATTGAAACTGAAACTACTGCTACTCCAGCTGCTACAACTCGGATAACTGAACGTGAAATCATCACTATTTTTTTTAAATTACATTTTAAAATCTTTTCATTACTATTATCATCATTCTTAATTTCTGTTTACACACAGCATCAAAATTATCATCGCTGTTTAAAGAAATAATTTTCAACACGAACGTCTATTACTGCGTTTATGTGACCTTAACAACTCATCTCTATATCTAAAGCACAACCAACTCTGTAACCACACAACAATTTTCGTTACAAACTACGCATGCGTTGCCGCCTCTCCAGCTATGTGTTTTTTGTTGTTGTTTTTTTCCGCTACTCTTCAACTACTGTGATATGGTGGATGACTAGCAACAAAAGCTGTACTTTTGTATTTTTCATCATTTCTCTCTCATTTCATGTTAAAAGACATTCTAATTCCCCCAGATGTTCACTGAATCAAACGTGTCAAAACAAGAAAAGAAAGCAACTTCTGATTCTATCAGACCAAAGGAAAATGAGATATTGCATTCTAACCGATTTTTCCACGAAATATCAGGCATCACAAATCAGTACCTCCATAATAGGCTTCTTCTTCTTTTTTTTTTTTTTGCTTGATGTCAGAACATCAATCATAAAAAACAAAAACAAACTTTTACCAAAGTCTGATGTGTTATCATTCCTGCTCATACTTCTAACTTCATATCAAATGAAATCGAATCAAATCATGTTAATCGCCAGAAGACCGCAAACAGGTCATTTCTGGGCTGATGCTTTTCACGCAAAAACAAACAAAAAATCTAAAACAAAACCCAAAGAAAAAAACCTTAACACCTTTTGCTCTAGTGATCCACCATTCAAACAAAACACACGTCTCTCTACCCCTACCACACACCGACCAAGGCACACGAGCCTACTAACAAAGGAGGATGGGGTTGGGGTCGTTAAGGTATGTGTGCGGGGGGGTGGGGGTGGATGTGGGTGAACAGAGAGAGCGAAAACAAAGGGAAGGAACAGCCAGCAGGATAGTGGGGGGAGGGGGAGGGGTAGAGGAGGGGTGGGGGGGCGGTAAGGGAGGATGGAGGAGAAAGGGGGTTGTCGTCCATTACCCTGATCATGGTCTCCACAGAGGCGAAGTACTTGCTCCACCAGTCCAGGGCGTCCATGTCTGGCTCATCGTCATCCACGCTGCTCTTCTTCCGTCGCTTGTTCTCCGCCGTCTTCTTGTCCTTCTCGCTCATCTGCACGTTCACAGGCAGGGAACGTAACAATGATAATGATGACAATGATAATAACAACAGCAACAACAGCAGCAACAACATTTATAATAATAATGATAATAATAATAATAATAATAATAATGAAAAGTAAGAAGATGAAGGGAGATGAGAAGGAGGGGGAGAAGGAGGAGGAGAGGAGGAGGAGGGGGGAGAGAAGGAGAAGGAGGAAGAGAAAAAGGAGAAGGGGGATGCGGAGGAGGAGGAGGAGGAGGAGGAGGAGGAGGAGAGGAGGACAGGGGGAGGAACAGAAGAAGAACAACAACAAGAATGAGGAGGAAGAAGAGGAGCAGAGGAAGAAGAAGAAGGAGAAGGGGGATGAGGGGGAGGGGAAGAAGGAGGAGTGTTTGAGAAGGAGGAACAGAAGAAGAAAAGCAAGACGTAGAACAAAACAACAATGAGGAGGGGGAAGAAAAAGAGAGGCAGAAGAAGAAGAAGAAGATGATGATGATGATGATGAAAAACAAGAACAAGACAAAGAACAAGAACAAGATGTAGAAGAAGAAGAAGAAGAGGAAGAAGAGAAGAGGGGGGAGGAAGGAGGAGTAGACGAGGAGGAGGGAGAGAAGAAGGAGGAGGAAGGTGAGGAGTAAGAGGAGGAGGAAAAAAGAAAATAGGAAAGAAAGGAAGGAAGAAAAGAAAGAAGGGAAGAAAGAAATTAAGAAAGGAAGGCAGGAAGGATGAAGAAAGAAAGAAAGACTTAAAATACGCAAGGAAGGAAGAAAACTGAAAAGGGAAAAGAAGGAAGAAAAGAAAGAAAGAAAGAAAGAAAGTAGGGAAGAAATACAATGAACAAGAAAGGGAGGAAGAAGAGAATGAAGAAAGAGAGAAAGAAAGAAAGGGAAGAAATAAAATGAGAAAGAAAGAAAGGCAGAAGAAAACGGAGAAAGAAAGAAAGTAAACAAGAAAGAAACAAAAGAAAAGAAAGAGGAAAGAAAGGAAAAAAAAGAAAGAAGAAAGAACGAACGGTAGAAAGTAAATAAAGAAATGAAGGTAGGGAAGAAAGAAGAAAGACAGGAAGGGAAGAACGAAAACACAAAAGAAAGGAAAATAGGAAGAAAAGAAAGGGACAAAGAAGGACAAGAAAAAAATGAAAAGAAAGAAAAAGAAATGAAAAGAACACAAGGAATGAAAAGAAGGAAGACAGACAGAAGGTAGGGAGGGGATGGCGGAAGAAGGACTGACGTCATTGTGGTGGGTGGTGATGGTGATGACGCCATAGAGGGGAGAAAAGAAGACAGACAGAAGGTAGGGAGGAGATGGAGGGAGAAGGACTGACGTCGTTGTGGTGCTGGTGCTGGTGATAGTGATAGTGATGACGCCATGGAGGGGAGAAAAGAAGGAAGGCAGACAGAAGGTAGGGAGGGGATGGCGGGAGAAGGACTGACGTCGTTGTGGTGCTGGTGCTGGTGATAGTGATGACGCCATAGAGGGGAGAAAAGAAGGAAGAAAGAAGGTAGGGAGGGGATGGAGGGAGAAGGACTGACGTCATTGTGGTGGGTGGTGATAGTGATGACGCCATGGAGGGGAGAAAAGAAGGAAGATAGACAGAAGGTAGGGGGGGGGGGGAATGGAGGGAGAAGGACTGACGTCATTGTGGTGGGTGGTGATAGTGATGACACCATAGAGGGGAGAAAAGAAGACAGACAGAAGGTAGGGGGGGATGGATGGAGGGAGGACTGACGTCATTGTGGTGGGTGGTGATAGTGATGACGCCATGGAGGGGAGAAAAGAAGGAAGAAAGACAGAAGGTAGGGAGGGGATGGAGGGAGAAGGACTGACGTCATTGTGGTGGGTGGTGATAGTGATGACGCCATGGAGGGGAGAAAAGAAGGAAGAAAGACAGAAGGTAGGGAGGGGATGGAGGGAGAAGGACTGACGTCATTGTGGTGGGTGGTGATAGTGATGACGCCATAGAGGGGAGAAAAGAAGGAAGACAGACAGAAGGTAGGGAGGGGATGGAGGGAGAAGGACTGACGTCATTGTGGTGGGTGGTGATAGTGATGACGCCATAGAGGGGAGAAAAGAAGGAAGACAGACAGAAGGTAGGGAGGGGATGGAGGGAGAAGGACTGACGTCACTGTGGTGCTGGTGCTGGTGATAGTGATGACGCCATAGAGGGGAGAAAAGAAGACAGACAGAAGGTAGGGAGGGGATGGAGGGAGAAGGACTGACGTCATTGTGGTGGGTGGCGATAATGATGACGCCATAGAGGGGAGAAAAGAAGGAAGGCAGACAGAAGGTAGGGAGGGGATGGAGGGAGAAGGACTGACGTCATTGTGGTGGATGGCGATAATGATGACGCCATAGAGGGGAGAAAAGAAGGAAGGCAGACAGAAGGTAGGGAGGGGATGCAGGGAGAAGGACTGACGTCGTTGTGGTGCTGGTGCTGGTGATAGTATTGACGCCATAGAGGGGAGAAAAGAAGGAAGACAGACAGAAGGTAGGGAGGGGATGCAGGGAGAAGGACTGACGTTACTGTGGTGGGTGGTGATTGTGATGACGCCATAGAGGGGAGAAAAGAAGACAGACAGAAGGTAGGGGGGAGGGGGGGATGGATGGAGGGAGGACTGACGCCATTGTCGTGGGTGGTGATGGTGATGATGGCGTCTCTGTGGATGAGCGGCAGGTTCTCATCCACCGTGATGGCCACGTCCTCAGACTGCACGGACTTGGCCGGGGACCCCGCGCTGATCACCTTCGTCTCGTCGATCGCTCGCCCTGCAGTCACGGTGAGAATGATTTGTGGTGATAACACGAACAGCATTAACATCAACAGCAATGGTGGTAGTGATGAGGATGTTTGCAATAAATAGCTACGATCATGGTAATGGTGATTAATAATAATAATAATAATAACTATTTCACAAAAATGAATACACAAGTGAATGCATAAAATGATACTGACAAGAGGGTCATGTAGAAGACATGATTGAAATCACAAAATAAAAAATAAAAATAAAAAAAGGACCACGCGTCGGAAATCTACGCGCACTCAAACAAAACATGCAAACGCACATACACACTACACAAAACACACACACACAACACACACACACACACACACACACGTCTAATATTACTCACCAGTGAAAAGACGTTAAACTGAAGAAAGAAAAGAAAGAAACCTACACATATCTCACCCCCAACCCCCACAACACACCCACCCACACCCCCTTCTCCCCCCCCCCCCCCAACCCCCCAAGCCCTCCCACGCCCACCTTTGACAGGGAAGAGCTTCTTGAGGGCCGCCTTGGCCTGCCTGGTGGTGGGGATGTACATGAACTTGTGCAGGTTGGAGATGACATGGGTGCCCACTAGGGTGAAGCGGCCGAAGCTGCGGCAGTCCACACAACGGATGGAGATGGGCGGGCAGTACAGCTCGTTCTCCGGCAGCTCCTGGTATACGGGAGGGAAGGAACAAAGGGAAAACACGTGTTATTCTTCTCCCTTTCCTTCCCCATTTCCTCGGGTAGCTCCTGGGATATGGGAGCGAGGGAAACAAGGGAAAACGTATTGTTTTTCTCCTTTACCTCTAGAAATTCCTGGGATATGGGAGGGGGGAAACAAGGGAAAATGTTTTGTTTTTCTCCTTTACCTCTAGAAACTCCTGGGATATGGGAGCGGGGAAACAAGGGAAAATGTATTGTTTTTCTCCTTTACCTCTAGAAACTAGAGTTGTTGACTGTCTAGCCCTAACCCCTACCCTCACAACCCCACACCTTTTAATAGCAATCGTTTGCTTCTTTTTGTTTGTTTGTTTCTTTCTTTTATTCTTCTGCAACTTCATCTTCTTCTCCTCCTCTCCCCCCCCCCACCCCCCGATCTTCGTCGTCTTCTTTTCCTCCTCCTCCACCCTTAACCCTGTGAAGAGTCACTGGGGCGCCGAAATGAAGAACTGTTCACCAGAGTCCTCCAGCCCTGTCGGGTGTGTGTCTTTAGCCTGGGTCTCTGCCAGCAGGTTACCTGTCAATTCCTTAAAGTTGTCTGTCCATCTTTCTTTTTCCGTCTTCCCCTCCGCCTCCCTCCATCCCCTCAACAGTTCCTTGGAGGATTGTTTTAGCAAGGAATGATTAATATATATATATATATATATATATATATATATATTATCTGTGTGTGTGTGTGTGGTATTTGCAAGCGCGCGTGCCCTCGTTAATGTGCACGCACGCCTGTCGCACTGCCTGAACACAAACACACACATACACACACACAAACACACACAACCCCTCCCCCCCACACACACACAAACACCCCCCCGACACACACACATAAGCAATCCCCCCCCTTCCCCTCCCGCCACACACACACACACACGCCAAATACTCACGACGTCAAAGTACTTGACGGGCACGCTGAAGTTGGGGTTCTTCTTGCAGTTCTGGATGATGGACGAGGACAGCACGTGGCCGGCACACTCTATGTCGATGCGAGGCCTGTCCACCTGCTGCAGGTGGATGCGCTTGATGTCCCGCACCCCCCAAAACAGCACCTGGTGACAGGTACATCACAGATAATGACAATGAAAATGATGATGAATAATAATGATGATAAGCAATGATGATGATAATCACCATAATCGACATCGTCATAATATCGAGAAGAAGAGGGAGACGGAGAAGAAATATTCATCATCATGATAATCGTTACTAGTAATAGTATAAGTATTGTTATCATTCTTATTACCATCATGCGGATTGACGAACACAGTTCCCCAATCAGGAAGCTAGTGGTGTTTACAATTAAAAATATATCTATATAACAACAATAATAATAATGATACTACAAACACTAATAATTGCAGTGTGACCTGGCCGCAGATTATTAAAATCACTGTGGGGAAAAATGATTATATAAATTCTCTCTCTCTCTCTCTCTCTCACGCATGTATACACACACACACACACACACACACACACACATATATATATATATATATATGTATGTATGTATATATATATATATATACCTCTGGTTATGGGTGGGTGGTGCTCTTTACACTGGCTGCTGTTTACCATTGTTCAGATTACACCGCTGCTTGTCAGAAATTCAGCACCATTGCACCATTCCCCCGCCCCCCCCTCACCCCCCTCCCGCCCCCAAAGTAAAACCTTTGCAAGTTCCCAAGTGGCCTTTAACTTTTTGTGAATCCTGTATACAACTGGCTATCCCTCACCTCTATCCGGTGTTTGCTGAGCACGGGTCTGATGCCTTTGGGCACGGGCATGATGGGGCCCCTGTCTTTATCCATGGCGGGCAGTTCTAGAGGGGGGAGGTCCTGGCCGCTCGTGTCACCGAAAGCCGCCAGCTGACATGAAAGAGGGGAGGTGGGGTGATTGTGTGTGTGTGTGTGTGTGTGTGTGTGTGTGTGCAAATCGAAAGTAAACTGGAAGAAACTGTGATAGACTGGGTGAAAACCCATGCACAGAGAGAGAGAGAGAGAGAGTGAGTGAGAGACAGACAGACAGACAGAGACAGACAGAAAAGGGAAGAGACTGAGAGAGACAGACAGACAAACACATGGGGCAGAGACATTACGGGAGAGGGGGAAGAGAGATGGATGGGGGGATCAATTGAGAACTTGAAAGAAGTGAGAGGACGGGAGAAGGGAGAGAGAGAGAGAGAGAGAGAGAGAGAGAGAGAGAGAGAGAGAGAGAGAGACAGACAGACAGACAGACAGACAGACAGGTAGGCAGATAGAGAGTGAGACACACACACACACACACACACACACAGAGACAGAAAGGGGAAGAGACTGAGAGAGGCAGACGCATCGGGCAGAGACATAACGGGAGAGAGAGAGACAGAGAGAGGAAGAGAGAGACAGAGCGAGAGAGAGAGACAGAGAGAGGAAGAGAGAGACAGAGAAAGAGAGAGACAGAGAGAGACATAAATGGGAAGAGACTGAGAGAGGCAGACACATCGGACAGAGACATAACGGGGGAGAGAGAGAGAGAGGGAGAGAGAGAGAGAGAGAGAGAGAGAGAGAGAGAGACAGAGACAGAGACAGAGACAGAGAGAAGGACAGAAAGGGGAAGAGATTGAGACAGACAGACAGACAAACACATGGAGGAGAGACATAACGGGAAAGAGAGAGAGAGAGGGGGGAGTGAGAGGGAGAGACAGAAAGAGACAGACAAATAGACAGACACACAAAAAAGACAGAAAGACAGACAGACAGACATTTTTCCCCCGCTATCACTGCTGCCATATTCGTCATGCTGCCGCTAAAGTTTATTTCATTAACCACCACCTGCCGACTTCAGCTTCATGACGGAAACGTTAATAAAAATGAGATGATCCCCAAATGAACCCCAAAGAGAAAGAAAACTACAAACAAACAAAAAAAACTAATATACAGCGATACCAAGACCCCCAAGTAACTGCTTTAGTGAAACGAACTGAATGAGAATATCAAAGAATCGATTTTAAAAAAAAGAAAAAAAAAAGTGCGAGCGTGGTATGATGAGCATCTCAAACTGAAATCAAACTGCCAGGACATGAAATGGTCAGAAAAAAACAACAACAAAAAAACAAACAAACATGGAAACTGTCGGACAGAAGACCAAAAAAATGCCCTGTCCGACTGCAAGCTATTAGAAATCACATCTCATGCGCACACATAGGTGCTGAAGGTGATCTGTTCAAACACACACTCACACATACACATTCACAGCCATGCGACACACCCACATTAGCCAGAACCCAAAGCCTCAAACAGAGTTTCTATGATGAAATGACACTGCTCGCATGAAGCCTCTATGAATCGTTGGCATCTTATGCATCGTCAGATCTCCGCACTCAAGTCTAACCACACAGCTAACCTGTGTCCGTAACAGCTCTTCCACCCCCTCCCTCTTCCCGTGCTTATAAAATGTTATATTGTTTAGAAAATAATGGCATGAAGACGTGGGCAACAATTCGTCAGTGTTTAAATTATTATGGTTTTGCATTTGTATGGGATAATCAGGGGGTGGAAGATACTACAAGTTTCTTAAGGTGTTTCAGACAACGTATTATTGATTGTAGATGGCAAGATTGGCATGATCATATACAAACTTGAGACAGATTTGCACAGTTTAGACTTTTTAAAACATCGCATGTGATTGAGCAATACATTGAGTTAGGACTGAACAGATATATAAAGTGTGCACTGACAAAATTTAGAGTTGGTATTTCTAATATTGCTTCTCATAGTTTCAGGTACAGCATTTTAAATGAACCTATGTATACATGCCGTTTATGCAGTCTGGGTAAAGAAGATGAATTACATTTTTTGGTATGTTGCCCTGCTTTGTGTGACCTTTGACAAAAACTTATTCAACTGAAATATAAAGATCCGTCTAATATCAGGTTCAGTTTACTCATGTCTTCAAGACAGGAATGTAATCTGTATAAATTAGCCATATATATATATATATATATACATGAAGCATTGAAGAGATTACGTACAGTTATCTCGTGAATGTCGTTGAATATTTGTGTTAACTATTTTTGGTTAATATTGTGTTAACTTTTTGGGGGTTGATCTGAATTGTCTAAAATACAGCTATGCATCCGTGTGATTGACTGGTGTCTTAGTGCTCTGATTTGTCGATGCATGAGATTCAGGGCTATAAAAACAACACCTTTATCATTATTACTATCTTTTTTTCACGAAATCACAATCATTTACCTTAGACTGAAGAAGGTACACGTTTTAAGTTTCCGTCAAAATAATTAAGAAATCATGAATGAATAATTACACAAATCACACCACCAGGTGTTAACTGTCAATCAATCAAAGTTGAGTAAGTCATGTTAACATTACTGAAGGAACTGTACACCACAGATAAAATAAATTTCAATCAAATAGAAACGTAATTGTGTTCACAGACAAAATATAAAACATCAGATAAAAGACTATCTATATATCTTTGATCGAATTCAAAGCAATACTGATCCTGAGATATTAAAGTCACGTGAACTAAACGTCAATTGAAAAAACAACAACAAAATTACCCTAACCAACAAACACACACACGCACACACACACACACACACACACACACACACACACACACACACAAATTGAAGTCAACAAGAAATATATCATATGAAAAGTAAAACAAAAAAGTAATAGATAAATAGTGAAATAAAAAAGACAAAAAACAAAAAACCAAAAAAACTCCAAATCGCCACAACCACTGTGAAATCTTCACTTCACACCATGTCACCAAGAAACATCCAGCACACGTCACGTTCTCCAGGCTGTCAAAAAAAAAGACCAATAGAAAAGAAAAAAAGAAAAAAAAAGTGATAATACGTGATCGTGTGTGAACACATGTGTTAGTACCACCACACGACAAGGCAAAAACCGCTGAAATGAAAGCCATCCATGAAAGTCAGCAAAGTGAGAGTTGTTAACAGAAGCTACAAAGAACTGAAAAAACACACAAAAAAACCAGCCGGAATATAAAAACAAATCTTCAGATATTGAAAACAATAAAAGGGTACCGCGATTTTTTTTCTGGCATAAGGCGGAGTCTCGTGGGCTCTTTGCAAGTCGCTCTCCTCAAAAGGATACTACAGAAAACGGGGGAGGAAGAGACACAGCAAAGAACCAAATCAAATCAGTAGAAAATGGATGTGTTGAATACGTAAGTTAACACGGAAAATGAAAACAAACAACAACGATTGATTATATATTTGCTTCTTTTTTTCTCCAGATATACGCTCGAACTTATTGAATGTTGTTTCTATGCATCTATTCACATATCCAAATAATTATTAAATTCCAAAGTTACATATCCACTGGCTAAAGTTAAGAAGAAAACAATTGTGCATTAGCTGGAAGTGTAATCTGAACAATGGTAAATGGAAAATATTAGCTGGATAATATTTTCCATTTACCATTGTTCAGATTACACTTGAATGTACAGCTAAAAAACGAGCGCCTACACACACAGACACGCGGCGCACACATGCACAGACACGGGGACACACACACACACACACATACACGCGCGCGCGCACTAACTCTCACACCACGCACACATATGCGCGCGCGCACTCACACACACATGCACTCACACATACGCACATGCGCACACTTACACATAAGGACATATACACACGTTGGCAAACACACACACACGCACACACACACACAAAACTACTACTTAAAAAAATTTAAACCAAACATTACGTATTTGCTGCTCATTCACATTCATCATAGTCCGATACAGGCAACGCCATGACAAATAACGAAGAATCAAACACAAAACCTGCAAACGCAATCTGCTGTGATTCTGTGAACGAAACGCACGGCACAGTCAGTCCACAGCAGGTAGTGACTTTGTGCACGACAAACAACATACCCCAACAAAAAAAAAATTCCAACCAAGGTGACACAGAAACTGTGATACACATCACCAACAAATACATTTTAACCACCACA
>NC_134878.1:46002751-46032751 GCF_041734735.1 Babylonia areolata
CCTGTAGTGTGACACTGTAGTGTGCCTTACCTGTGTGTGTTGCCCTGTAGTGTGACACTGTAGTGTGCCTTACCTGTGTGTGTTGCCCAGTAGTGTGCCTTACCTGTGTGTGACCTGTAGTGTGCCTTACCTGTGTGTGTTGCCCTGTAGTGTGACACTGTAGTGTGCCTTACCTGTGTGTGTTGCCCTGTAGTGTGACACTGTAGTGTGCCTTACCTGTGTGTGTTGCCCTGTAGTGTGACACTGTAGTGTGCCTTACCTGTGTGTGTTGCCCAGTAGTGTGCCTTACCTGTGTGTGACCTGTAGTGTGCCTTACCTGTGTGTGTTGCCCTGTAGTGTGCCTTACCTGTGTGTGTTGCCCTGTAGTGTGCCTTACCTGTGTGTGTTGCCCTGTAGTGTGCCTTACCAGTGTGTGTTGCCCTGTAGTGTGCCTTACCTGTGTATTGCCCTGTAGTGTGCCTTACCTGTGTCTGTTTGCCCTGTGGTGTGCCTTACCTATGTATTGCCCTGTAGTGTGCCTTACCTGTACGTGTTGCCCTCTAGTGTGCCTTACCTGTACGTGTTGCCCTGTAGTGTGCCTTACCTGTGCGTGTTGCCCTGTGGTGTGCCTTACCTGTGTGTGTTGCCCTTTAGTGTGCTTACCTGAGTGGAGACGCTCTGGTCGCCAAAGGTGACGCAGGCGTAGGGGTCGGACAGGCCCGAGGCGTCCGAGCCGATGAGCTGTCGTGCCTGGTACATGTGGGCCCTCAGCTGGAACACCTGTCGCTCTGCACAGCCACCACCACTGGCGTCACACTCTTCACAGCTCACCCATTTCACAGGAACCTTGTCGGGCGTGATAGCCGAGTGGTTATAAAGCTTTGGACTTTCAATCTGAGGGTGTCGGGTTCGAATCTCAGTAACGGCGCCTGGTGGGTAAAGGGCAGAGATTGTTCCGATCTTCCAGGTCAACATATGCGCAGACCTGCCTGTACCTGAACGCCCTTCGCGTGTGTACGCAAGCAGAAGATCAAATACACACGTTAAAAATCCTGTAATCCATGTCAGCGTTCGGTGGGTTATGGAAACAAGAACACACCCAGCATGCGCACCCCCGAAAACGGAGTGTGACTGCTTATATGGTGGGTTAAAACGGTCATACACGTGAAAGCCCACTTGTGCACATACGAGGGAACACGGTAGTTTGCAGCCCACGAACAAAGAAGAAGGGAGGAATCATAAAATTTTCCCTTTCACCGCCAGTCAGTTTAGAGTGCAACATTCACTTGTGCTATAAACACAGAACAGGTGGCATCTGAGAAAAGCTAGGAATTCCCCTGTGATGTGTAGAAACTATGGCCACTCCTGCCACCGAAAATTAAGAACAGTGGGTTCATGGATAACAGACGCATGATCTGGTCGCATTTCAGTGACGTGGGTGTTCCTGGTGAAATGCGATGTTGGCGGTGAAAGGGATAACAATTAAAACAATGCCCGTAGATCAAAGATAAATCTGAAAGCTAACCGCTTATTAACCCCTTGACTACTGAGTCACGGTGAAGAGAGATTAATGGGGCACGACTTTAAAGGTGAAATTGCTACTTTTGTGTGTAGTCTTGACTGGTGTGACTGACGGGCCGAGCATAAGTAGTGCAGTCCCAAGAGGTGCAGTTAAAGAATGGTGAGTGACAACCTGACTTGCAGGATTAATCTGTCTCACGTGACAGCCATTCAATGACAAGCAAACGTGTCAGTAGCGGTCAAGGAGTTGAAGGGAAGGATTTGTCTATTAAGTCCTCAGACGGACAACTGAAAATGTATTGGGAACATTCATTGTTTATTAGAATAATTTGAATGCTCGCTGCTCAGAAACAAACTCAATGTCTTCCTTTTTTTAACAGACAAGTCTAATAATACTGTTGAAAGATATATCTCATCACTGCTTAATAGATAAATCTGAATGTGTGTACCCCAACGCTACCACGTGTTAAAGAAGAACGAAACGACTAACAGTCTTTCCCCTTTACCTCTGGCATTCCTGCTGAATACAGTGTTGAAAATGTTCACTCATACTCCAAATCTCCGAATAACTTAGCAATATGCAGGTCTTTCTTTTAGAAAACAAATCCCTTTCAACGAGCAGAGCAGCACGATGTCACAATACCAAACTCTTAGGAACAATGCTGTTTCTACGAGGCAGAGAACAGCCTTGGCACATAATCCCAAACACAACTCTACAGCACCATCATCGTAACCACTCAATCATCACCTCAGAATGATCGCACATCCTTGATGCAAAGCAACCAGTTTCAGTTTCAAAGAGGTCACACATCCTTCATGCAAAGTAACCAGTTTCAGTTTCAAGGAGGTGTCAAAGCGCGCTGACTGATCTATACACGCAAAACCACAAACAAAGTGTCAGACAGGTCCAACACAGTGACAGGTCCAACAAAGTGACAGGTCCAACAAAGGGACAGGTCCAACACAGTGACAGGTCCAGCAGAGTGACAGGTCCCACAAAGTGTCAGACAGGTCCAACACAGTGACAGGTCCAGCACAGTGACAGGTCCCACAAAGTGTCAGACAGGTCCAACACAGTGACAGGTCCAACAAAGGGACAGGTCCAACACAGTGACAGGTCCAGCACAGTGACAGGTCCCACAAAGTGTCAGACAGGTCCAACACAGTGACAGGTCCAACACAGTGACAGGTCCAGCACAGTGACAGGTCCCACAAAGTGTCAGACAGGTCCAACACAGTGACAGGTCCAACAAAGTGTCAGGTCCAACAAAGTGACAGGTCCAACAAAGGGACAGGTCCAACAAAGTGTCAGGTCCAACAAAGTGAAAAGTCCAACAAAGTGTCAGGTCCAACAAAGTGTCAGACAGGTCCTACAAAGGGACAGGTCAAACAATGTGACGGGTCCATGTGACAGGTCCAACAATGTGTGTGGTCCAACAAAGTGTCAGGTCCAACAAAGTGTCAGGTCCAACAAAGTGACAGGTCCAACAAAGTGTCAGGTTCAACAAAATGTCAGGTTCAACAAAGTGTCAGGTCCAACAAAGTGTCAGGTCAAACAATGTGGCAGTTCCAACAAAGTGACCGACAGGTTCAACAAAGTGTCAGGTCCAACAAAGTGTCAGGTCAAACAATGTGGCAGTTCCAACAAAGTGACCGACAGGTTCAACAAAGTGTCAGGTCCAACAAAGTGTCAGGTCAAACAATGTGGCAGTTCCAACAAAGTGACCGACAGGTCGAACAAAGTGACAGATCCAACAATGTGTCAGGTAACAGGTCCAACAAAGTGTCAGGTGACAGGTTCAACACAGTGACAGGTCCTACAAAATGACAGGTTCAACAAAATGACAGGTTCAACACAGTGTCAGACAGGTCCAGCAAAGTGACAGGTCCAACACAATGACAGGTTCAACACAGTGACAGGTCCTACAAAATAACAAGTTCAACACAGTGTCAGACAGGTCCAACAAAATGACAGGTTCAACACAGTGACAGGTCCTACAAAATGACAGGTTCAACACAGTGTCATACAGGTCCAACACAGTGATAGGTCCAACACAGTGACAGGTCCAGGTCCAACACAGTGACAGGTCCAACACAGTAACAGGTCCAACACAGCGACAGGTCCTACAAAGTGACATGTCCAACACAGTGACAGGTCCAACAAGTGTCAGACAGGTTCAACAAAGTGACAGGTCCAACAAAGTGACAGACAGGTCCAACAAAGTGTGACAGACAGGTCCAACAAAGTCACAGACAGGTCCAACAAAGTCACAGGTCCAACACAATGACAGGTCCAACAAAGTGTCAGGTCCAACACAGTGACAGGTCCAACAAAGTGACAGACAGGTCCAACAAAGTCACAGACAGGTCCAACAAAGTGACAGGTCCAACACAATGACAGGTCCAACAAAGTGACAGGTCCAACAAAGTGACAGACAGGTCCAACACAGTGACATGTCCAACAAAGTGTGACAGACAGGTCCAACACAGTGACAGGTCCAACAAAGTGACAGACAGGTCCAACACAGTGACAGGTCCAACAATGTGACAGACAGGTCCAACACAGTGACAGGTCCAACAATGTGACAGACAGGTCCAACAAAGTGTCAGGTCCAACAAAGTGACAGACAGGTCCAACAAAGTGACAGACAGGTCCAACAAAGTGACCATCCCCAGGAAGCACGTACCGGTGTAGTGGATGAACTGGGGCGGCACCCCGCTGGGCTTGGCGGCCGACTTGAGGGCCTTGCTGTCCTCGAACCCCCCGGGCAGTCCCTTGAGGAAGTCCTTCTTGTGCTTGGACAGCCCCAGCCACAGGAACACCTGCAGCTTGGTCTGGATGGTCCAGCCCGCCTGGCCACTGGCCTTCTTGCCCGGCAGCTGTGGACACGGTTTCAGTTGGTTTTGTGTGTGCGTGCCTGCGTGCCTGCGTGCGTGCGTGTGTGCGTGTGCGCGCGCGCGCGTGTGTGTGTTTGTGTTTAGGATGTTGTATGCTTTTTTTAAAATTTTTATAGTAAGACATTATCCCTTATCCTTTGTCAAGTGTAGTTACTACAATTTGTATCCTCGAGTTGGTGTAAATTATTTTGCTGGAAAACCGTGATGAACAGACACACGAACAGACAGACAAGCAGACAGACGGACAGACAGACAGACAAGCAGACACACGAACAGACAGACAAACAAGCAGACACACGAACAGACAGACAGACATACAAGCAGACAGACGAACAGACAGACAAGCTAACAGACAGAAAGCAGACAGACAGACAGACAAGCAAACAGACAGACAGAACCACAGAACGCCAACAACCCAAGCAGCTCACCCTGAGGAGCAGAGTCAACACCTTGCCGCAGTCCTTGCCCCTCTCCTCGTCCACGATGGAGTAGATGAGCTGGCGGGCGGGCAGGCGGTGGTAGGCCACCCGCTTGTTGTTGCTGATCAGCCAGATGAACAGGTCCGGTAAGGCGTGCTGGGGCTGTGGGTAGGGCAGGCAGGCAGGCAAGCAGGCAGGCAGGCAACAACATAGGTAAACCAGGGGACTTAAAGAGTAGTAGGGGTTCAGTTCAAGTCTCGTCATACTCGGGTCAAGTCAACTTTCATCTTCCCCTGTTGTTTCTTTTTTTTGTGTGTGTGTGGGTTTTTTCTGTGTAATACGTTTCTTGTTCTCACTGTGTCCATGTCAAAATTGGTATAGATATAGCCGGAAGGCACACGTACTGACAGACAGACAGACAGACACACACACACACACACACACACACACACACACAGACACACACACACACACACACACACACATGAGGGTAGGAGGAGGACAGCTGGAGTAGGAAAGAGTGTGATAGACAGGGAGGAGAGAGGAAGGGATGGAAGAAAAAAAGGAGAGTAAAAAGAGGGGAGTGAAAAAAACGAGAGAAAGAGAGAGAAGGAGGGGGAGGGGGGATGGAGAGACAGACAGAGAGGGAGGGAGGGAGAGAGAGAGAGAGAGAGAGAGAGAGAGAGAGAGAGAGAGAGTTGTGATCTCTGACATTTAACACACACACACACACACAACACCCACACACATACACATGCGCGCGCGCACACACACACACACCCTACACACACACACACACACACACCCTACACACACACAGCCCCCCACACATACACATACGCACGCACGCGCACACACACACACATACACACACATATACTACACACATACACACACTACACACACACACACACACACACACACACACACACAGAGCTCTGACCTCCACAGCCAATCCCCGCAGTTTGTTGAGGTACTGCTGACCAGCCCTCAGTTTCTCCTTCATGTTGTTCTTGGTCACTGTGGCCTTCATCGTGCGGGCCAGTGTGGACAGCTGGTCCTGTGCGTCACACACACACACACACACACACACACACACACACACACACACACACACACACACACACACACACACACACACACACACACACACACACACACACACACACACATACACCACGCACACGCATAAACACATACGCGCACATACATACGAACAGTTGGATAAGAAGGAAAGCTGACGTTCACACACGAGCGTGCAATCACACACATGCAAACGTACGTGCACGCGCGCGAGCGCGCGCGCACACACACACACACACAATGTCCCTCTCTTCATCATTGATTTTCATTCACTGTCACAAAATATTCACTTGCATAAAACTATATCAAAAGTCTCTTTGCTTTCCTCTCTTACGCGGTCATATTTACACATACTCGATCAAACACACACACACACACACACACACACACACAGAGAGAGAGAGAGAGAGAGAGAGAGAGAGTCCTCTTTATCACTGACTGTCATTCACTCTCTCATCATATTATTCACTCATATAAAAGGTCTCTCTGCTTTCCTCTCCAACGGACTCACACAGACACAGACACACACAAACACACAACCTCTCTCTCTCTCTCTCGCTCACTGTCACACACACACACACACACACACACACGCGCGCGCGCGCGCGCTCCACATCCATAAACCATAAACACATCATCCCATCCACCCCCCTTACAAACACACTCCTCTATATCCCCACCCATCCATCGAATCCCCCAAACCGCCCACAAACACCCCCCACCCCCCACACACGCTCTTACCATCTCTCTGACCAGCAGTTTGTGCCTCTCTTTGTCCAGCTTGGTCTTGCCGGCGGCAGACCCCCCGCCCGTGCCGCGCACGAGCGTGACGAACTTGGAGCAGCCCTGACCCAGCTCCTCAAACACCCCGCGGAGACGCCTCTCCGGGAACGGCATCTCCTGGGCCAGCTTCTCGTGCACCTCGGACAGACCGTCGTCCTGGACAGGCAGTCATAGAGAGGGGATTGTTCTGGAGGCGGTGGAGGAGGAGGAGGAGGAGGTGTTAGTGTTGGTAGTGGTGGTGGTGGTGAGTGTGATAGAAGAGGAGGAAGAGGAGGTGGTGGTGAGATGGTGGAGGAGGAGGAAGAGGAGGAGGTGAGAGAAGGTGGAGGAGGAGAAAGAGGAGGTGGTGTGAGAAATGATGGAGGAGGAAGAGGAAGAGGTGAGAGAGATGGTGGAGGAGGAGGAAGAGGAGGAGGTGAGAAACATGGTGGAGGAGGAGCGAGAGATGATGGAGGAGGAGGTGGTGTGAGAAATGGTGGAGGAGGAGGAAGAAGGGGAGGTGAGAAAGATGGTGGAGGAGGAGGAGGAGGGTAGAGAGATGGTGGACGAGGAGAAGGAGGATAGAGAAATGGTGGAGGAGGAGGAGGAAGAGGATGAAGTGAGAAAGATGGTAGAGGAGGTGCGAGAGATGGTGGTGGAGGAGGAGGAGGAAGTGGAGGAGGTGAGAAAAATGGTAGAGGGGGAGGAGGAGGGTAGAGAGATGGTGGAGGTGGAGGAGAAAGAGGAGGAGGTGGTGTGAGAAATGGTGGAGGAAGGGGAGGTGGTGGAGGAGGAGGAGGAGGAGAAGGAAGAGGAGGAGAAGGAAGAGGAGGAGGTGATGGTGGTGGTAGTGAATGAGGTGGAAGAGTAGGAGAAGATGATGGTAGTGGTGGTAGTGGTAGTGATAGTGAGTGAAGTGGAAGAGGAGGAGGTGGTGGTGGTGGTGAGAGAGATGGTGGAGGGATAAGAGAGGTGAGAGAGATGGTGAAGGAGGAGGAGGGGGAGAGAGAGAGATGATAGAGGATGAGGAGATGGTGAGAGAGATGACGGTGGCGGATGGAAAAGGATCCAGTGTTCACCAGTGATCAGGGTTCGAAGCCCCTGTTTCAGCATGGCGCTGTGTGTTTGGGAAAGACCCCCGATTTTCCTCACTCCGTCTGGGTGTGAATTGGTACCAGACTTCGGTTCGGAAAGGTTGAAAACGACGGATGGAGAGCACTGGGCCCCGCCTTCCTATGCCGAGCCACAGACACAGTGGATGCGAATTCACTGCCCTGATGGCCGTTAAAGGCAAATGGGACCTTCATCATCTGCAGCGTCCGAGAACAGACAAACGGGCAACAGACCAACAGACACACGAGAGTTCTATAGGGGATTGTGATGATGGCAACGTTCTTTGACCAAAGGTTACTGGACATGCAACCTTCAGCATTCTTGGCACCCTAGTAGCCAGAGGTCGGTATGCTGTATGTATGTATGTATGTATGTATATGTATGTATTACTCTTTTGTCACAACAGACTTCTCTTTGTGAAATTCCGTCTGCTCTCCCCAGGGAGAGCGCGTCGCTAAACTGAGAGCGCCACACATTATGTTTTTGTATTTTTTTTCTGCCTGCAGTTTTATTTGTTTACCTATCGAACTGGATTTTTCTACAAACTTAGGCCAGGAACAACCCTTTTGTTGCCGTGGGTTCTTTTACGTGCGCTAAGTGTATGCTGCACACGGGACTTTGGTTTATCGTCTCTAGCGTCCAGACCACCACTCAAGGTCTAGTGGAGAGGGAGAAAATACTGGCGGCCGCCTGTGTGATTCGAACTAGCGCGTTCAGATTCTCTCGCTTCCTAGGCGGACGCGTTACCTCTAGGCCATCACTCCACGTCATGGCAACCAGCTGACTCACCAGCTTGTCAGCTATCTTGTCGATGATGTTACTGTTGTACATCCGACGCCGGTGATCCTCCATGTGCTCCTTCACGTAGATGCACGGCTTGTCTTCGTAGTATGGCAGGTGGAAGTAGTTCCTGCTGGCAGTGACAGAACCATGCAAGATAACGCGGTTGGTCTTTCCGTTTTTGCCCATCACCCCCCTAACTAATTCTCAAGGACGGCAACTAAAGAAACAAAGGCAGCAATGTGTTCCGGTGTGTGTGTGTGTGTGTGTGTGTGTGTGTGTGTGTGTGTGTGTGTGTGTGTGTGTGTGTGTGCGTGTGTGTGTGCTACAACGGCAGTGAATTATTGCAACTTCACTGGCTTCACACACCCTTGTACAACGGATACATAATCAAAAGTATATTCAGTTTTATCAATCACTTTCACCGTCACATTATTAGAGGTCAAAATATCATGCACACACACACACACACACACACACACACACACACACACACACACACACACACACTACCTACCAAATCCCAGCCCCGCCCACCGACAAATACAAACACACAAAGAAACACACATACACACACACAGCACCCCATCTGCCCCCTCTCTCTCATACACACACACAACACACGCAGATACACACACACACACACACACATGCACGCGCCACCTACCACATTTCAGCCCCCTCTCCCCCCCCCCCAGCCCCCCCGACACAAATTCGAACACACACAGAAACACGTACACATCCACAACACCCCTTCTGCCCCCCCCCCACTCCCATCTCTCTCTCTCTTACACACACACACACACACACACCTGTCCCTGGTGACTGGTTTCTGGGGCAGGGTGGTACTCTGCCACTTGGGAGCGTCCATCTGGATGGAGGAGGCGTCATCGTCCTCAGCAATGTCCTCCCCTTCGCTCTCCTCGTCACTCCCGCTGCTGCTGGACCTGACCACACACGTCCACACACCCCACCGTAACACCCCTCCGACAACGGGGAATGGCTGCCTTCCATGGCAGATTTCTTTAATATCTTGTTTTGCCTTATACGTAGCTTTACGGAGAATGGCTGCCTTTAACAACCAACAAACATCTACCTGAATATCTAGTCATCAGCCCCTTCCACATGTAATATGCAGCTTCTGTTCAAACCTGTGTGTGTGTGTGTGTGTGTGTGTGTGTGTGTGTGTGTGTGTGTGTGTGTGTGTGTGTGTGTGTGTGTGTGTGTGTGTGTGTGTGTGTGTGTGTGTGTGTGTGTGTGTGTGTGTGTGCAGTGCGTGCATGCGTGAGTATGCATAAGTTTTTATATTGATATGCACTTGTATGTATCTTATTTCTACTGTATCTGTGTTTGTGTATGATTTTTGATTTATGTTCGTATCTTGTTATGTACTATCCCCCCCACAATATTCCTTGTGACCCTGGTACACTTGGTAATAAAGACATATTCTATTCTATTCTATTCTATTCTAATAGCTGCCTTTGCGTTATACGTACGCTAAGTTGAGAATGGTACACTTAAATGTCTTGTTTTGCCATACACCTATTCTACGGACAAGCCTTTAATGGCTGCCTTTGCTTTATACGAAGCTTTACAGAGAATGGTCGCCTTTTATCACTGGTTTTGCCTTGTGCGTACCTTTACGGAAAATGGTTGCCTCTAGTGGTTGTTTTTGCCTTTTACATATGTTTACTTTATTTATAGCCAGAGCGAAACAGTACAGATAATGACATCACAGATTGCGGAAAGGAGAGAAAAAAGTGTCAAAACTTGCTGGAAAACAAGAAAGGGGATAGGAATGGGAAGTCAAAAAAAAAAAAAAAAAAAATCAAACAGTATTGAAGGAAGAAAAAGAAAGAAACAAAGAGTGCAAAAGAAAAGGGAAAATTTCTACACAAACGCCTTAACTGGAAGACAAATTATAACCACATAAAAGGTATAGGCATTTGCAAACAAACAAAAAAGGTGGTAAGTGTCTTGCCGGGTATGAAACAGATCCTTTAAGCACGGAGGAGAGTGGCGTGGAAAAATCGCAGAGCTGATCAATATATCTTTTGCTGCTTATAATCCGACCGACCACATAGGTTCATATCAGGGCTGATAAAACAAAAACACATATCGGTCACGAAGAGACTGACCGCCCCCACACGCCCACAAAGAAGTCACATGTACAGTCACATTCATCACTTAAACTTCAGACACGCCTCTGATACTGACCATTCTGGCAATGATCATCAGAGGATTGAAAACGTAACCTGAACATAAATGAAATGCTACAAAATAAGCACAACCTTATATGTATAAAACCAAAAATTGCCATCAGCAAGACATCACCAGACACACACAAAAAAAGAATAAAACACATTAAGAATGCCCAATTATCAAGTCGGGAAAAAGAAAAAAAATCAATGTATTTAGGGAAAAAAACTTATATAGGTGAATGATCCAACAGAAAAGAAAAAGAAGAAAAGAAGAGACGACAACAAGAAAAGGTCAGACAAAAAAACAAAACAACACAAAAAAAAAGCGATTGAAAAGAGCGAATTTCTTGCACAGAATTTCCAGGTGGGGATTCTGTTTGTACAGAGAGACCCCGCGGTATTCACACAACGTGGGGGGGTCGGGTGGGGGTTGTTCTGATCAAGTAAAGATAGGAAGGTGATGATTGCGTCACTAGATGATGGACAAGACAAGCATAGCTCTGTATGACGCTAAGCTTCTTTTCGGATGGGAAGGAAGATGCACTTCCCACGAGAAGGAGAGAAGCCTTTGTTGTAGCCCTCTTTGTTCAGCCCCGTTCCGTGCTATAAAAGCTCAGCTGACAGCACAGACAAAGTGTTTCTCCAATGCCACAAAGCCCTCTTCTGACGGCACGCATCTATTCCCATTTTTCTCTAATCCGATTTTGGTTCAATGAACTAAACAATCACTTAAATAGTTAGCTTGATGTGTCTGGGATATAAACATACTATTCATGTGAGCATTCGTCGGACGGAAACCCGTTTTTTCTCGATTATGAATTGCTAACTGGACTACAAGGAAGGCCATAGAAAGATTGTTTGCCTTAGATACAAAAGTGGTGTACAAGACTTTGACAAGCTGAGACAGTGGTCCCAGTCAGCGGACTTCCACAAATCTACAGACTGTGCAAATAATTGCCGATATGGATGACGATGGAGACGAATCTCCCTTATCTAGTAATTCATTTCAACACGAAGGCCAATACAACCCCAGTGACGAAACTGATAGCAACATAGACGTCAATCGAGGAACAGCGACTGACAGAGGGACAAAGTACGTGCGTACACACACACACACACACACACACACACACACACACACACACACACACCTCTTGCAGGGCGGGTTGTACCCATCCAAGACGTTCCCAGCGTTGCCCAAGCTGCACTCAAAGTGGATGGGCTTCTCGGACAGCTTCCTGTCGATCATGGAGGCCTCCAGGAAACAGCCGAACAGGAAGTACTCCTCAGGCTGACCCGCCGCCGTCTGTCAGACAATGAAAACAAGACCAGGCTTCAGTCTTTATTCTTCTTCTTCTTCGTTCGTGGGCTGCAACTCCCACGTTCACTCCTAAGTACACGAGTGGGCTTTAACATGTATGACCGTTTATACCCCGCCATATAGGTAGCCATATTCCGTTTTCGGGGATGTGCATGCTGGGTATGTTCTTGTTTCCGTAAGCCACCGAACGCTGACGTGGATTACAGGATCTTTAACGTGCGTATTTAATCTTCTGCTTCTGTGTATACACGAAGGCGGTTCAGGAACAAGTATGTCTGCAGATATATTGACCTGAGAGATCGGAAAAATCTCCACCATTTACCGAAATTTGAACCCGGGACCCTCAGATTGAAAGTCCAGCGCTTTAACCACTCAGCTGTTGCGCCCGTCTTTTAAATCATTTGGCTTTCTTACAGGCAAGTGGACTGCGCAGGGCCATATCAGGACTCCATCGGCCATCACCCCCCTAAAAGCCATTCAAAACACTAACACTGTGAAGACATCCGTCACATAACTCGTGGGTTTGTAGTGTCATAAGAAATATGTCATTGCCCATGTTGGTTGTTGCATGGTGTTTCCATGACGCTTTTCTCGCTTCCTGTCCATATGCAGGTAAACCTGTATAACGACCACAACTGAAAGATGTCGACATGATAATGAATGCAGGAATTGTGGAATGGATGGATGAGAGAAGATGATCTGCAAAAACAATAGGGAAAACCGAGTGACCATCATAGCAAAAAACTACAGTCAAACAACAAAAAAAGAATCAATGGACCTAGCTGACCAACAAAAAACAGATTCATGGACCTATCGCGGTGACCCTTAAAATACGTTTTACTGATCTCACTGACCCAGAAGAAGAAAAAATCTTCAAGACCTGGGCCTGAATAAACACCAGCCTCTCAGGTTAACCCAGCGCACTTGTTTTTCTGAGCTCGTGGGCTGCAGCTCACACACTGACGGCCATGTGCGAGTGGGATTTCAGGTGCATGGCCGTCACACCCCGCCATGTCCGTACTCCTTTTTCTCGGGGGCTTGCATCCTGACTGGGTATGTTCTTGTTTCCATAACCCCTCGAATGTTGACATGGATCATGGGGTCTTTAACGTGCGCATTTGATCGTCAGCTCGCGTATACGCGACGGGGGCGCCGTGGCGGAATCGGTCAAGCGGTGGACTTGTGATCCGGTGTTCTCCAGTGATCAGGGATCAAGGCCCCCGTTTCGGCATGGTGCTGTGTTCTAATGAATGCACTTTACTTCTATTTTCCTCGCTCCAGGCAGGCGTGAATGGTTACCTGAAGGCGGGAGGAGAGGACTGGGGTCCGTCTTCCTATGCCGAGCCCTACACACCGTGGATATGAATTCACTGTCCCGGTGGCCATAAAGGCTTTGGAATCTTTAACCATTATTTTCAACGCCGTGTACACACGACGAGGTTTCAGGCACTATACAGGACTGCCAGAACATCTGGCGACCTAGGAGATCTGGGGGGAAAAAACCCATCCTTGATCCACCATGCGCACGTAACCAGGATTCGAACCCAGTACCTTTAACGCCCTGACTGCTGCTAACTGTATAACGGGCCGTCGGTATTTAGTGCGTCATTACGTCCTTACTTCCTAGTGCACACAGTATATCACTCTCGCATCTATAATCCTTTGTCTGAATTTGAAAAAAAAAATAAAAAAAAAAAAGGAACGACCTGCATGACCCAGCATTTGGCACTGACCTCGGAGATGGGCTGCCGGTATTTAGAGTGTCATTATGTCTTTACTTCCTGATGCACAACGTACATTATTGTTGCATCTGTAAACCTTTGTCTGAATAAAAAAACCAACAACAAAAAAAAACACACACACACACGCAAAAAAAGAACGCCCTGCATGACCCAGCATTGGCAACTGACCTCAGAGCGTCACTGTGGTTTAACATCATGGTGCACAAAGCATATCATTGTTACATCTGTAAACCTTTGCCTTAATGGAAAAACAACAACAAAAAAACCGTCCTGTATGACCCAGCATTGGCAACTGACCTCAGAGCGTCATTATGGTTTTACTTCATGATGCACATACTATATTACAGATGCAAATGTAGACTTTAAAAAGAAAGTGTGTAAAAAAAAAAAAAAAGAAAAGAAAAAAAAATCGACCTGCATGTCCCAGCGATGGCACTGACCTCAGAAATGGGCAGGGTGGGCTCCATCTCCACAGTGGACGGCCCGCTCTCCTGGCTGTCCAGGATGTCCGTCTTGATGGCCAGCAGGAGGCGGCCCCGGAAAGACACCCCCTCCCCGATCCCGTCGTTGAGGTGCTGGTGCTTCTCCAGCAGCTGGTAGTAGCGCGTGGACCCGTACAGGTTGACCCAGCACGGCCCGAACGTCGGCAGGAAGCCTGGTGACAGCACAGTAGCAGTAGTAGTAGTAGTAGTAGTGGTGGTGGTGGCAGTAGTAGTAGTAACGCACAGTCATAATGGTAGTAGTAGTAGTACTAGTAGCAGAAGCAGCAGTAAGAGTAGTAGTAGTAGTAGCAGCAGTAGCAGCAGCAGCAGCAACGTACAGTCCTGTCATAGTAGTAGTAGTAGTAGTAGTAGTAGTAGTAGTAGTAATTGTTGTTGTAGTGGCGTACAGTCCTAGTAGTAGTAGTACTTGTTGTTGTTGTTGTAGCACACAGTCCCAGTAGTAGTGGTAGTAGTGGTGGTGGCAACAGTAGTAGTAGTAGTAGTAGTAGTAGTAGTAGTAGTAGTAGTAGTAGTAGTAGTAGTAGCGCACAGTCCCAATTGTAGTGGTGGTGGCAACAGTAGTAGTAGTAGTAGTAGTAGTAGTAGTAGTAGTAGTAGTGCACAGTCCCAATTGTAGTGATGGTGGCAACAGTAGTAGTAGTAGTAGTAGTAGTAGTAGTAGTGCACAGTCCCAATTGTAGTGGTGGTGGCAACAGTAGTAGCAGTAGTAGTAGTAGTGCACAGTCCCTATTGTAGTGGTGGTGGCAACAGTAGTAGTAGTAGTAGTAGTAGTAGTAGTAGTAGTAGTGCACAGTCCCAATTGTAGTGGTGGTGGGAACAGTAGTAGTAGTAGTAGTAGTAGTAGTAGTAGTGCACAGTCCAAATTGTAGTGATGGTGGCAACAGTAGTAGTAGTAGTAGTAGTAGTAGTAGTAGTAGTAGTAGTAGTAGTGCACAGTCCCAATTGTAGTGGTGGTGGCAACAGTAGTAGCAGTAGTAGTAGTAGTGCACAGTCCAAATTGTAGTGATGGTGGCAACAGTAGTGGCAGATTAGTAGCGCACAGTCCCAATTGTAGTGGTGGTGGCAGTAGCAGTGGTAGTAGTTGCGCACAGTCCAAGTAGTAGTGGTGGTGGCAACAGTAGTGGTAGTAGTCCCAGTAGTAGTGACAGTAGTGGTGGTGGCAGCAGAAGTAGTAATGCACAGTCCTAGTGGAAGTGGTAGCAGTGGTGGTGGCAGTAGTAGTAGTAGTACCGCAAAGTCCCAGTAGTAGTAGTGGTAGTTCTGATAGTAGTGGTGGTGACAGTAGCAGTCGTAGCGCGTAGTCCTAGCAGTAGTGGTAACAGTGACAGTAGTAGTGATGGCAGCACTTGTAGTAGTATCGCATCCTAGTAGTAGTGGTAACAGTGATAGTAATTGTGGTGGCAGTAGTAGCAGTAGCGCAAATTTCTAGTAGTAGTGGTACTAGTGATAATAGTGATAGTAGTAGTGCACAGCCCTAGTGGCAGTGAAAGCGGTGACAGTAGTAGTAGTAGTAGTAGTAGTAGTAGCGCACAGTCCCAATAGTGGTGGTAGAAGCAATAGTCGTGTTGGTAGTGGTAGTAATGGCAGTAGCAGTGTGGCAGTAGCAGTTAAGTAGTAACGCACGGTACTCGTAGTGGTGGTAGTAGTGAAGGTAGTGATAGTAGTGCTGGTGGCAGCAGTAGTAGTTGTAGTGCACAGCCCCAGTAGTAGTAGTAGTAGTAGAAGGTGGAGGAGGAGAAGGAGGAGGAGGAGGAGGAGCAGCAGCAGCAGCAGCAGCATATTTACAAAGAATATGCATCCTAAAAACCGGCACAAGTCCGACTGAACAACGATCTATTCTTGTTACACTGATATACATCATCGTCGTCGTCAATTCGCCATACGCGTCTTTGAGACACATGGAACAGTCTTTCAAAAGGCACAAGCTACTTGGGGGTGTTGTTTTTTTTCTTCTTCTTCTTCAGGTTTTGCTAGTTGCTGTGTGTGAACATTATGTATTGATTTTTTAAGGGTAGAGATGGATTTCCTATCCTGGAATGACAGAAACAAAATTAATGAAGGTTTGGCAAACAGGACCAGCGCCTCCAGCTGAGCTTACGACGATCACACACACACACACACACACACACACACACACACACACACACACGCACACGCACATACATTATATGTAGATGGAACTCAAAAGATAATATGTATTTAGTATTTTGAAGACATGTTACTTTGCTCATGTTTGTTATTATTTCTTCATTTTCAATTTTGATATAAAAAATGAAATAATTTTTTTTAAACATACAGCAGGGCTGAAAAAGAAGCAACGAACACAAACACGTACACATACCCTGCTAAGCTATAGCTCTAACAAAGCAAACAGTCTGTGAAATCGATCCCTCTCGCGCGCAAGTAGCTAGCTGATGAGACTGGATTTTCGCCATCCAGTTCTGGGAGGGAAAAAAATCACACCCTTCTATTACGAAATCACTGCTAATGTCCTTCCACCTTTCCGTCCTTTAATTTCGAAATCACTGCTAGTCTCCTCCCACCTTTCTCTCATTTTATTACGGAATCACTACGAATCTCATCCCACCTTTCTCCCCTTTTATTACGAAACCATTACTAGTGTCCTCCAACCTTTCTCCATTTATTACGAAACAACCACTAGTGTCCTTTCAACCTTTCTCCATTTTTATTACGAAACAACCACTATTGTCCCCCCACCTTTCTCTCCATTTATTACGAAACAACCACTAGTGTCGTTATCCCACCTTTCTCCCCTTTTATTACGAAACAACCACTAGTGTCCTCCAACCTGTCTTCATTTATTACGAAACAACCACTATTGTCCTCCAACCTTTCTCCCCTTTTATTACGCAACAACAACTAGTGTCGTTATCCCAGCTTCCTCTCCATTTATTACGAAACAACCACTAGTGTCCTCCTACCTTTCTCTCCTTCGTTGGCGACGTTGGAGAGGTCGATGAAGTGGGTCCCGATGACGTCATCGTTGACGGTGTCGCTGTCCCTCAGCTGCACCTTGATACGTCGGCACAGGGGAGGGAACATCTCCGTGAACACGATCTGCTCGTTCCACACGGGTTCGTAGCTGCCCTTCTTCACCGAGGTGCGACCCTGTCCGTTCACAGTGGGATTGTTTGTTAGCACGACATAGGTACACAAGACAGCTCTGTGGAGCAGCAGACTGATGAGAGAGTTTTACGTGCGGTGCATGCTGTTCTTCACAATCCTACCCCCGTATCACGTAACGTAAGGGTTAAAATGTGTGAGGCAATACAAGGCATAACGAGGCGAGGCGAGACGAGACAAGACCAGACAAGACAATACAAGTCAAGACGAGATGAGACAAGACAAGGCGAGACGAGACGAGACAAGACATGACCAGAGAAGACAAGACCATACGAGACGAGACAAGACAAATCAAGACAAGACAAGACAAGTCGAGACAAGACATGAACAGAAAAAACAAGACCAGACCAGACCAGACAAGACGAGACAAGACAAGACAAGACAAGACAAGACGAGACATTCGGATGAGACGATAAACCTAGGTCCCGTATGCAGCATGCACTTAGCGCACGAAAAAGAACCCAGGGCAACAAAAGGGTTGTCCCTGGCAAAATTCTGTAGAAAAATCCACTTCGATAGGAAAACAAATCAAATTGTATGCACAAGAAAACACACACACACACACACACACACACACACACACACACACACACACACACACACACACAAGGGGTGGCGTTCTCAGAGTAGCGACGCGCTATCCTTAGGGAGAGCAGCCCGAATTTCACAGACTATCAGCAACAGAGCAAAAGCGAAAGGCCTAGTTTGCATCGGGCGGACATGGTACATTATAGGACACCGAACAACGTTTGTTTGTCTGTTTGTTTTTATAGGATGGGGCACACACCTGATGCCCAGCGAAGGTGACCTCGACGTAGGGGTCCACGAGGTCCTTGCTCTCGCCGGTGAAGGCCCTCTTGACGTTGGCCACGATGCCCGCGTTCATCTTGGGCAGGCCGTCAGCCTTGTACACCTTCACGCTGAACTTGGCCCGCTGTCGGTCCGCCGGCACCCCGTCTGGCAGCAGCAGGTTGCTGCACGAGCACAGAAACAAGGGGTTGACGATACAGTGCAGTTCTCACTTGTCTTACCTCATCCTCTTCGCTCCGGCTGGGGCTTAACTCGTTCAGTCCTGAGCCCCAGCAAATGCCCTGGCGTCACCTGGTTTATATATATAATGGTATGCACGTTCCCACATATGAACAAACCGGAAATAAAGGGAACTGACGCCTGCTGTATTTCCGTCTGTGTGTCCACATGTCTATTTGGAGGAAAAAAAACTGGTCGATTTCGGTGTATTTTCTTCGCTTTTCAGCATCAAATATGGCAGCGGAACCAGCCGAGGCTGTAAACCCTCCAGGGTTGAATGGGTTAATATTAAGGCGCCAACAATTCCTCTCCAGCGAGCCAGCTGATTTCGTTACTGGTCTTGGCCGCTGTTTTCATCGCCTCCTCCACAGTTCTTCTCCATGCGCCTGGTGGTCTGCCTCGCTTTCCTTTCCCTGGTGGTGCGCCTCTGACGGCATGTAGGGATGTCTGGATTTGTTCACCTCTCAGGGCGTGGCCGAGCCACCTCCAACATTTCTGTTTCGCTCTGTCCGTGATGGGTGTTGCTGCCTGTGCGTCTTTACACCGTGTCGTTCGTTCCACTCGCCGCAAAACGCGAGGATTTCTTGACCTGTGTTCGTTGTCTAGATCCAGGTGCCAAACTGGTGTCAGCTTAATTACAAGGCATAGTAACAGGTAAATATAACACAGTAATGTTCACTACTCATGAAAGAAGCATTGCACTTCCGCCAGTCATGAAACGCCCCTTCCCCTAACCCACACCCCCTCCCGCCAACCACCCCGCTCTACACACACAGGTGGTTGATAACAGTTTGTCCACTCCTGCTATATTTGGTCCAGAAATGTTCAGAGCTTCAAACCTTAAAAAAATATTTTTAACCCAGAACCACACTGCTTTTCCTCTTGGAGATCAACTTCAAGCCGACGGTCACTTTGTAGCAAAACACCACCCGCCTCATCCACCGGACACACACACAAAAGAGAGAAACAGACAGACAGACGAGAGAGAGAGAGAGAGAGAGAGAGAGAGAGAGAGAGAGAGAGACAGAAAGAGAGAGAGACAGACAGACGAGAGAGAGAGAGAGACGGCGACAGAGAGACAGAGACAGACAGACAGACAGACAGATCTTCTGTTTCTGAACCCCGTCTGTTTCAATACAATGTACGACAGAGAGGCAGACAGAGAGACTTACGCCTCAATGTCGTCTTCGTCTTTGTCACTTTTTGGAGGCACCTGAAAAAAACATCAACATCTTGTTGAATGACATGAACAGATATGCTAATCCTCTAATCTGCTTTTCGAACCTCACTACCCACAAGACCCGCACACGTTCATACATATATGTATGCATATGATTAAATGCATGCATGCCCACCCCCCACCCCCACCCCCCTCCTACCCCACTCAACACATACATTAAAAACACATAGAGTATAAATCAGCCAAATGCTAACCCACCCAACTTAAGAAATGACCAAATAAAGATGGTCTGTCTAGGGTGTGTCTCCTGAACAGAAACACAAAGGAAGCACGAATGCAGAGCTAGTTAGACGATGATGGACTTCTGATCCAGTGTTCACCATTGATCGGTGTTCGAGACCCCATCTGTATTGTATATCTCTTTTTATCACAACAGATTTCTCTGTGTGAAATTCGGGCTGCTCTCCCCAGGGAGAGTGCGTCGCTACACTACAGCGCTACCCAATTTTTTTGTATTTTTTCCCGCGTGAAGTTTTATTTATTTTTCCTAAGTGGATTTTTCTACAGAATTTTGCCAGAAACAACCCTTTTGTTGCCGTTTGTTCTTTTATGTGCGCTAAGTGCATGCTGCACACGGGACCTGGGTTTATCGTCTCATCCGAATGACTAGCGTCCAGACCACCACTCAAGGTCTAGTGGAAGGGGGGGGAATATCGGCGGCTGAACCGTGATTCAAACCAGCGCGCTCAGATTCTCTCGCTTCCTAGGCGGACGCGTTACCTCTAGGCCATCACTCCACAGTTTCGGCACGGTGCTGCGTCCGTATGAGAAGGGTACTTTACTCTGATTCTCCAAACTCCACCCAAGTGTGAGTGGGGTACCCGTGATTACGGCTGGCTAAAGTTAAAACGACGGAAGGAGAGGATTGGGCCCCGCCTTCCTATGCCGAGACCTAGACACAGTGGACATGAATTCACTACCCCGATGGCCGTAAAAAGGTTGTGGGATGTTTAACCTTTGTACATTCAAGTTAACATATTCGCTTACTTTCTGACACAATAATTGCGCCGGTGGCCGTAAAAAAAAGGGCAATGGGACCTTTGACATTTAAACGCACCTGACATAAACGAATCGCCCTGTTCAATTTGAATTTCTTCCAGGCGAGTGAAACGTGTCCGATCACCACTCAAAGTAATTTCATTGCCGCAAATGTTTCTTTCCATGGTCAGAGCCGTCTTCAACATCGCCACTCATCTTATTTCGTTATGATCAAAACCAATCATTACCACTTATGACCATCATCGAAAGCTGCATTATCCTGCAAATACCAACATCTCCATTTCAACAATCACAGCAGGAGCCACCTTTAGAAACAAGTAAATCGTTTCATGTACTTGCTGTTCTTTTCTTCTATATTGCAGGTAAATACTTATGTGGTACAGTGAGAAAACGAGAGGAGGAACAGACTGACCTTGACCGAGTCTCCTTTTCCAATAACAGCGATGTCGCATTTGAGGTAACCCTTGACCCCACCATTCATATCATCCGGGTCAGTCAGCATCGCCCATTTGTGGTAAAATTGGTGATCTGTGTGGCAAGGGGTAGAAGACAAGGTCATAAAAGTGTCATCATGGCAGATATTATATATTACTTTTTTTCCCCCGTTATAACATGGATTATCTGTTACTGCACTGTACACACATAACATGAAATTCAGTAAGTCATTGTTCCCCCCCAAAAGCTCGCGCTCTCTCTCTCTCCCACGGATATATTCACACACACACACACACACACACACACACACACACACACACACACACACACACACACACACACACACTACTGTTGCACATTAACATAGGGTTGCAATACGTGTTAGAGTTTGTATGAAAACAAATTCAATAATACAAATATCTCCAATTTCTTGGCGATCTTTTTTTTTTTCATTAGTTAGAAATCATAAAACTGTCGCAGACCACATGTCTACAATAAGTTAACATCGAGATTTAATCTACCTCATTACTTCCTCAAAAAGCATAAACGATACATTAAGATTTTCTACAATTCTTTGCGAGGAATTTCGCACAAAAGCTATTACAGGTGAAATATCCGTAATGTAATCTAAAATAAAACATGGAATTCAAGACAGGCGCTTTTCACCTCATATTTATGAATAGATTTGTAATGTAGCAGATGCAAATCTAAATTAGCAAATGACACGAATATGTGAAATGTCCACCCAACATAATATGTGAAGAAATTATGAGGATTTTGAAGATATGTGTACATCTAGTGTATATCCCCTCTTCCACCACCACCAGCATCACATTCCCTATAACCCTCACACCACATCTGCAAGAGAACTGGAATTTTATTAGTATGCTTAGTCTTTCTTATACTCCTTGTTTTACCTTGTCAAACGGGTGCAAACTAGGCCTATCGGTTTGCTCTGTTGGCTAAATTTCGCGACAAACGCAGTACGTAGACACTTTTGCCTGGCCCGTCGTCTGCTCAGCCAATCAGCGCCTTCAGCCCCGAATGGCTTGCCAATTCGTGGCCAACATAGGATAATTCATATGAACCGCAGCAGCAGGGAGGGACAGGCGGGCATTATAGGTTGACATGGTTAAGTATTTTCAACCAAATGTGGAGCATAAAAAACAACGACAAAAACCCATTTAGGTGTCATATACTGTAGCATGTCATACCGATGCAGAATTCAAAGCAAGAGGAGGAGCATTACTGTTTCACAAGGGGAGACTTAGTAAAGGCAACAGCTGTGTTATCCGCGACAAAGGAAGTCCCCTTGGAATCTCCAGCCTCGGTCATACGGAGATCCCCGAGACAAAGTCGCTGAAAGTGTTCTCCGAACGCCAGAAGGCTGCCTCCAGGACATACCAAAGAGGCAGAGTGCTGGAAGGCTGCCGAAGTGACGATGATGGCACGCACTTCATGTTCTCTTGGAGTCAAGTAGCAAATGTCTCGCTGGGCTTTTCAGAAGCACCTCTGCATCTCAACGAGAAATGCCGTCAGCTGCTACGTCTGTCTTGTAGTTCTCATAGATGCAGATGAAAAGACATCTCTGAGAGGAACGTCTACTGCGAGACTTCTCTCAGTAGTACTTGAGACACCTGCCTTGGACATAGATTGTGACCCGTATCCCCTCCTCAAGGCCACAGTTTACTCCACCATAGTGGGAAGTGAGGGAAAAGACGACTCCGCATTGAATGGGAGAGGAGAGGGGGGGGGGGGGGGGGGTGCGGGGCGGGCGGAGAGAACCGTGCCACCGAGTCCATCTTCAGTGCACTGCAGAAAGCAGGTTTCCAGATCCCCCAGAGAGGAACTGTCCCGACCCAGCACGCTGTGGAAATAACAAGGACACGACCCCCACCTAAACACCCCTCCAACCGGGAAGACTGAGGGTGGGGGCGGCACGGACCATGCTTTCTCTAGGTCCCCTTCCTGACTGATGTTTTGGGACGAGCCATCACTGAGCCCCCAGACCCCCCCCCCAACCCCATCACAATAGGATACCCCCCCAAGAGATGAACCACCCCGGTTGTAATCGGGAGAAGAATCCCGGGAGTCCGGGCATGGGCCGGATTCAGGAAGTGAAACCACCCCTCTCTCGGGTGCGGCCATCACGGGGTGGAGTGCGAGGCTTTACGACACAGATAAGTTTAAACCCACGCCTTCCAGCCCCAAGAGAGAAAGCAAAGAGAGGTAATTATAACGGAGCAAGATGAAGAAAGGATTGATTCAAAGATAAAAGACGTCCATTCCTACGTTGGTAATGACACAAACAACGCAAAATAAAGCCGCAAAACAACATACCACGAAAACAACAGTGCTTACAAGGTTGTGGCGAGACAGAACTAGAACCTGTTAAACTTGTTAGGTTAACAGTTGACCAAGACTATTCAGTGCTGATGGCGCTGATTGGCTAAACAGACATCGGAACTGATGTGACTTAGTATTGCGTCAGCCGCAAAGTTTGACAGAGCAAGCAGACATAGTTTGCACCAGTTTAATATGGTAGCGTATATGTCACCAAATAATGTGTTTCTAGTTATGTACTCGTTTTTGCCATTTGTTAATCTATAAAGCACGTCAAACATACATATCTAGATATATCTGTATGACCTTTCAAAAGACAGTAATCCAAACAGGGTACAAGGTACTGGGACTCGAAACTAAAACTGCGTCAGTCAGTTCCTTCTAATCTTCGCCATCACATAAAACCTGCGATCTCTCAGATAGGAACGGGTAACTATTTCCCACTTGAAAGTAGCAGTGTCAAGTCCCATCCACATATCTCCAGTTAAAAAGTAAAATAGTAAAATGTACTCATTTTGCTGTTTGACAACTTTCCCTATAATATCTACAAAACCATATTTACCCCCACCCCCACCCCCGCCCCTCAACAACTCCACTATATTTTTAAAAAGCACATTCGTCTGCATAACATATATTTTAAGTAAAATAAAATGTAATATTCATTACCATTATTCCCCCAAAGAACCCCAAGCCCAGAAGCAGGGGTTCACAAAGACAGATCCTGATTTATAGTTAGTGTGTTTCGTTGTCTTGCTTATTATTCAACCGTTAGTTTTTAGCAGCATTTTAAAGAAACAAATCCTAGTTTACAGTAAGTTAGTATGTCTGTTTGGTACGTCCTGCTGATTCAATCGTTGCACGATAGTTTACACGATACTGATGCACACCGACCATGTCTGCACTACAAAAAGGAAAGGGTGCAGAAAGAGGACAAGGTCACAGCATGTCAAAGGGCAGAGAAACAGGTTATCAGAGAGCTGGTAACTACATGATCAGCATCAGAGCCAGAACCCACCAGAATACACGTGTCAAAGGATACAAGAAACTCAAAGCAAAAAAAAAAAAAAAATTGCAATCAATGGATCGTTACAAACATTTGCGACACACGATAGAAAACAGCATAGTTTGAAAAAAATAACAAAAAAAAAGAAAAAAAAGAATCGAAATAAAATCATTTGAAAACAAATAATCAAAAAGCACGTCCAGAAATAGAATTTAGAGATGAAAATTAACTCACCTTTTAAGAGCAACTCTCAAGCATAGCTCACAAGCGGAATCTCTAAGTGTTAAGCATCGAGGACGGAGAACAGACAAGAAGCGGAGAACCTACTGGAAGATGCTGTCAGCAGTCTACACAGCAGCAAGGACGGCACAACACAAGCTCCACTCACAGCCTGGCTTCTACTTAACATTCTACTGATATGATCCATATGATGTAAGGCGATTTTGGAGATCTACTCTTCCTTCGTTCCGCCCCAGCCAGTTCTCTTCAGCAAGATTCAGTTTACTCTGTCTCTATCCCTCTCTCTCGTTCGCTCACTCTCTCTCTCTCTCTCTCTCTCTCTCTCTCTCTCTCCCTCTCTAACCATATCAATCTTCATAAACGAAAAGAAATCATTCAGATTCTACTCTTCGAATTATAGCAGCAGTAACTCCATTACAGTTTTAATGTGCCAAAAATATCTTAACAGTAAATGAACAAAACTTTAAACTTATACAACAACGAAACGTTAAAGAGTATCCTGCTCAACCAAATCACAAGGCTCCCCAAGTTCCGTTAGCTGCCAAAAAAAGGGTCCATGTTAGCAGAGCAAACCAGAGTCCGTTTTACATGATTAGCGCAGGCTGTTTTACACGATGGAAGCTTCTGTACCTGTCTGCGCGTACACTGTGGCTACGTCCAGCTTGTATGAGCCCACGGGTTTGGTCATGCGCAGGAGACGTCCAGAGTGACAGGCCTTGTATTGTCAGAGGACAGAAGGCATGCAAAACAAGCAAGGAGTAAGACACACCACCCGACCCCCACGCTGTAGCATTTTTATTTTATTCATCCATTAAACAAGAGTTTAAGCAATAATAAGCGTCAGGAGAGAAAGAAAACAAGATCCATCACAGGTAACACATCTACATCACAGCATGGGGAAAAATACTACCAGACTGTCAGGATTACTACTAACAGAGGTTTCAGTTTTATCTGTGGCAGTTACAAACTTGACGAAGAGATCCAGAAATATGTTCGAGATATAACTATGGGCTGAGGGAAGATTTTACTTGTCCATTGACGCGGCAAAGTGAGCGTGTGAACAGAAAGCGTCTCGTGATCGCTCATGCTGCTGCTTTATCACACAGGGGAAACCAGTTTAATTAAACAAGGGGTCAGTCTGTGAAAGGGACGAACAGAAATCCATGATGCGTTCACGGTGCGGCAGAGGAGCGAAAAGGTCAATACTCTGAAAACAAGAGCACTTGGAGGTGGGCCTTACTTATACAAGTGAAAGCCAATGAACTGAAGCTGAACGCAGCAATGATCTGGCACAGCTTGTCCGGTGCAAGTCACAGGCACAACGAGTGTTCGGTTTCATGCTCTGTCTTACCACTGAAGATATCAATACCAACAGCACTGTGCACAGTAAGCACGTGACAGAGAATGTTCTCATGCCAGTTACAATGGTCACCATGCTGACATTAAAGCGCTGCAACAGTGCAACTTGTCCAAATCGACATTTACGTTTGAACTGCTATCCATCATTTACCCGGGCGTTTACTTGCAAACACTTTTTGCACAGGTGCACAAGCTGCTATATCTATGATATAGGAATATCTTTAAATCTTTGAAAGAAAAAAAAGAGAGCTATATATATAAAACCTCCTTCACTGCCATTGACATGTACACTCTTTAGACTTCGCCCCGTCATGTTGGGACGCTACAATCGCTATCACGCTTCAACTCCGTTGATTTCGGACGTTCTGTCAGCTCAGACATAGCAACTGGCCATTAAAAAGGACGCGAAAACGATCTAATTGACCTGCATTGGTACGAAATATGTGAAGTCTTCTTTCTTTCTTTCTTTTTTTATTTTATTTTTTTACTTAATCAACCGAACACTTTGTTATACATGCGAAGACGTCCATGATAATAACCTCACAGTCTGAAAGGAGATGGTACTTCTAGCAATGTAAACACGCTTTCAGCAATCAGAAGGTTCAAAACTGAAAGCTACAGGAAGAAGCCGCATGCAATGCATGATCAATGCAAAAATGCCTCGATCATATAAAAAAACACATCGACATGATAAAAGGTAAGCAGTCAGTGATATCAAAGAAAAATGCCCCAATCTCAAGTGGCTGTATGGAAACGTGAACAGTCAAAGATCAAACGGAACCATGCAAAAAAAGAAAAAAAGATTTTAATTAAGATAATAAAAATGTTTTTCCTTTTTTTTCTATTCGTTCTTCATCTCTTTTTTCTTTTCATGTACAACATAACTCCTACAACATTTGAAATGATGTACGCAGTCTTCAAATTCGGACCTTAAAAAACTGATTTGTTCATACTTCATTTCATCATTTTAACAACTGGCCGATTCAATCGTTGAGCCACAATTTGTGAGCATGCACTGTGCACATTACACTCTTGGATGCATTTGAGTATTGATAGTGGTCTTACTTCGGTGGCTTGATACGTTGGATGGAGGAGGGACTAATCTGTCTGATTGGCTGGATGGGTGCTGTTCAGATTTTGTTGCTGTTTCACACACCGACAGATACGCCTGCCTGCCTACTCATCCGTCGGTCCGACGGGAGACTCCATCATCATCATAAATATATATTTTCATTGTTTTTGAAGTTAATGTCATGATTCTCCAACTTTTGGATCCAGCAATTCCATATTCGGAATTAGAAAAAAGAAGAAAAACAGATAAAATGAAAACAGAATATAATAAACCACCAAAACTATTCGTGCGCAATATATCACAAATAAATAAATAAATAACGTGTGCCAAGTACTACAAATCCACTAAAACAAACAAAAATAAGTACACCATTCACTGGGGGGAAAAAACGTGGGTGTGAGTGCAAAACACCCAGAGGACAAAATGATGGAGAAAAAAAAAAACAACGAAAAAGAACGGGGCTTGAGCGGACAAAGAGGAGAAAACAAAGAAAGGAAACTACCGCGAGCTTTGTATACGGTGGCAACATCTAACTTGAAACAGCCAACAGTGTTGCCTGAGCGCAGGAAGTTGCGTGAGTGAAGAACCTAAAATGGGGAGGGAAACTGGGCCTTCAATTCAAATCAACACACCAGCAAACGACACATTCAACTTCTCATACAGTGAAAATACCCGCCGTGAACAACAAATCCCTGCAAATCATTCACAGCTGTGTATGTGCTGTGTGGCTTATTTACAGAAAAAAATACACATTTTTCTTTTACAAAAAAAGGAAAAAAAAACGAATCCACAGCAACAAAGATCAAATCATCATTTATGCGGTATAACATGAAAAAAAAGGCATATCTTGATAATAAGACAAATATCGAAGCTGCTTAATGAAAACAAAAGTGTAATAACACGCATGGGTGCTTAATTAATCTGGTTTCAGTTAAACTGACATAACTAAACGTGAGACATACTTAAATGTAACACTATTGTGACAATCTAAAAAAAACCCAAAAAGCATCCCAAAACTACATAGTGATTCCTAGGAACGTGAAGTGACATATATAAAGGGACAGATTACGATCACATCTCTGATAACGCAAATGCACATTATGTATAGAAGGTATTCTACAAGTCTAACACCCAGTGCTATGTAAACAGTACTATATAGCGAATGAAAGGAAACGGGAAACATTTGAAAAGTACCACACAAACTATGGGCATATAAATCGTTCTGTTTTGAATCGTATGATCAGACATTCATAGCTGCTCAAAAACATATTCCTATTCTACACATTGTATAACAACAACAATGAAGAAAAGAAGACAAATTAACCAACCAGTTCGGAATGATTACTATTTGACGCATCGACTAATTAATAGTTTTTATGTATGTGCAGACAGTAAAACACAAACGTGTTGCAGTTATTCAGGAAATCGTGTAGAGGGATGCTGAAGTGAAGGTGTGAAGGAAAATATCTACACTATGGGGGTTGATTCTCTTTACATTTGTTTTCATTCAAGAATGATAGTGTATTATGGTTTATTCACGTTTCTTTCGATTACGTTATATGCATACATCCTATCCCTTCATACGATTACGGTTCCACACCTCCAGCTTTCGTTTCCCGGAGCCCGGTATAGTGAAGCAAAAGCCAGATCACTTTTGTGTCTGTGTCTTTATGTCCGTGTGGATGTTTGTCCTGCATGCAATGGTGTCTCACAAGCTAAAGAGAGAGATTTCCATGCAGTCTGGAGCAGTGATACAGGACTTTGAATATGAAGCGAAATTTAAAAGAAGAAGAAGCAGAAAGAAAAGAAAAGACATTTATTTTGAATGACGATTGCAAGATAAACAAAGTATTCGGCTGCCACCCCCCCCCCCCCCCCGAACCCCCACCCCCACCCCAAAAAGCTGTTCTGTTTGTCAAAAACCATTGTGCTGGCTTTGACAAACGTGAGGAGCACACGTCGTATTAGGAATTCTCAGAACATACAGCTTCTCGAGTATCTTCAGAAAAGGAAAAGGCCAACAGTAAATCAAAGCTGTGCTGTTTTCCCAAGCAATTTCATTGCCGTTTTATTCTGGCTTTCTTGCGGCTTGTGTAACTGTGAATTGAATTTCAAAATATCACAGCGACGATGTAACGTTGTTTGTTTTTTTTTAAAATGTTTTAATCTTAACGTTTGTTTGGAAGTAATTGAAAACTTTAATACAAAAAGGGGAAAACAGAAAGTTAGTTTGGTCGTCCTTTAATGTCGAAGGGCTATAATATTTTATTTTGTCATTTTTTTCTACATATATGAAACATTTTTAGTTACAAAATGACTTCAGCGGAAGTAAGCTGTGCCAGGCATTTTACCATTTAATAATGACACTTTAATGCATCTTGGTAGAAGTGAAACTATACCAGATATTGCAAGCAAACTGTCTTCTGGTTTCTGTCCGCGTGATCCCCAAAGGATGTACAGATAGCTATCGTAATTAGACTATAATTATCTGGTATCTTGTATCAAAAGCGTTTCTGGTACGGTTTATCAATCTTGTTTCACTCACAGTGTCTAAGTGTTCACATTTACAGCCAGAGGTGAGGAGCAGTTTATGAAAATGGCTCATAGTTCATGTTTTCTGAAAGTACATGTTTGGGTTCTCAATCACTTTGCTCCTACAGTACTGAAAAACTGCAAGCGGCCGCTTCGTAATCCCCGTAACCATGGGCCTGCTCGTTCCCCAGTGGATTGCACAGTATGGAAATAATGAATGGACACACCTACAGCAACAGGTGAGGCAACGTGCACGAGCTTTTTTTTGTTTGTTTTGTTTTG
>NC_134878.1:46040251-46042751 GCF_041734735.1 Babylonia areolata
GGTAGATAGTGCGGGTTAACAGGTAGATGATGCGGGTGAACAGGTAGATAGTGCAGGTGAACAGATAGATGATGCAGGTGAACAGGTAGATAGTGCGGGTGAACAGGTAGATGATGCAGGTGAACAGGTAGATAGTGCAAGTGAACAGATAGATGATGCAGGTGAACAGGTAGATAGTGCAGGTGAACAGGTAGATGATGCAGGTGAACAGGTGCAGGTGAACACGTAGATAGTGCAGGTGAACAGGTAGATGATGCAGGTGAACAGGTGCAGGTGAACAGGTAGATAGTGCAGGTGAACAGGTAGATAGTGCAGGTGAACAGGTAGATAGTGCAGGTGAACAGGTAGATAGTGCAGGTGAACAGGTAGATAGTGCAGGTGAACAGATAGATGATGCAGGTGAACAGGTAGATAGTGCAGGTGAACAGGTAGACGATGCAGGTGAACAGGTGCAGGTGAACACGTAGATAGTGCAGGTGAACAGGTAGATGATGCAGGTGAACAGGTGCAGGTGAACACGTAGATAGTGCAGGTGAACAGGTAGATGATGCAGGTGAACAGGTAGATGATGCAGGTGAACAGGTAGATGATGCAGGTGAACAAGTAGATAGTGCAGGTGAACAGGTAGATAGTGCAGGTGTACAGATAGATGATGCAGGTGAACAGGTAGGTGATGCAGGTGAACAGGTGCAGGTGAACACGTAGATAGTACAGGTGAACAGGTAGATAGTGTAGGTGAACAGGCTGATAGTGTAGGTGAACAGGTATATTTCATAATACAGGTGAACAGGTAGATAGTGCAGGTGAAAGGTAGATAGTGCAGGTGAACAGGTAGATAGTGCAGGTGAAGATGTATATAATGCGGGTGAACAGGTACCTAATGAAAGTACAACAGGTAGACAACACAGCTCAACAGGTAGATAATGCAGGTAAACAGGAAAATACCGCAGCTGAACAGGTAGATCATGCAAGGTAAACAGGTAGATCATTCACGTGAACAGGTAGATAATGCAGGTAAAACAAGTAATAACTAGATCAACAGGCAGAAAATGCACGTACTCTTTTAACTATATGCAATAAATAATTTTGATTCGACAAGCACATGCACAGGACCCTTCAACAGCATAAAGTAAAGAAAACACACCCATACACACACGCACGCATATCCCCGCCGCCCCACCCCTCCTCACACACACACACACACACACACACACACACACACGCACGCACACACACACACACACATACACACACTTATGTGAATGTACACTCACACTCAAATTCCCTGACACACCCCTTTCAATCACATCTTAGATATGTTTCTGAATATGAGTCTTCTTTTGTTGTTTTTCTTTTTCAATACATGCACCGACATTTTTCGTTTCCGCCTTTTAAATGTATGTTTCAAACATTCAAAAGTTTATTTATTTCTTTAAAATTGTCTTCTTAAAAAAATATATTTTCAACACTCTGAGCAAAGGTGACTAATGTTTTTCAGTCTCTGTCCACGTCAAAAGCAAACAAACACCAAGAAAAAAGTGAAATCGATACCCCCCAAACACACAGTAACAATGTACCTGGAAATCCTGAGCTTTCATCATTAGATCCTCACTTGATGTCATCAGTCTGGCTCTGCAAAAAAAGAGAGAAAAAGAATCAGATTCTCCAACACACACACACACACACACACACACACACACACACACACACACACGCACGAGCACGCAAACCACACATACGCACACTCTCACACAGACGACATCTCTCTCTCTCTCTCTCTCTCTCTCTCTCTCTCTCTCTCTCACACACACACACACACACACACACACACACACACAGATACAACGCGCGCGCGTCCTCTCCTAAACGAAATAATCAGCAATTAATGTCGGTAAATTAATGCAGTTCAAATTCTATTTTTAAAAAAGACTTTATCAATTCACATGGAAATTATCGTGTGCAATCACTCTCTTTAAGAAATGACCTAAATAGCAGAATTCAATATATGATCGTAAAACGTATCTTGACCATCTCCTCTATAAAGGTCTTTTTTCCCCTCAGAACACTCGTGCATACAACAAGAAGCATAATCTATCAGACAATGCTATTGTTTAATGGGGTTGGAAATGTTCTGGTGTATTTTTTGCTTGTATATGCTAATGCGCTGGATGTCTTCGGCGACAGAGAACTCTTGCGATGCTTTTATGTCATGTTTGCTTTTAAATGGAACGTGTTAAACGCTTTGGGCAGCATTCGTACTGGAAATCGCGCCATATAAGTGTTATGCATCATCATCATCATCATCATCATCATCACTATTATCTTTATTATTATAATTATTTTTTTTATTGCTGTTGTTATCATCATCATCATGACTATCATTATCGGTAGTCGCAGTCGTAGTCGTAGTCGTAGTAGTAGTACCATCATCATTAATATCAGTTCTGTCATTATCATTAACAAGAACAATCTTAGGTCTTTTTTTTTGTTTGGGGGTGGG
>NC_134878.1:46047751-46060251 GCF_041734735.1 Babylonia areolata
TTTAAAAAAATCTGAAGAAACACCCCATTGAAAAAAATAATAGTAATACAAGTCTTGATCTGTTAGTCTATTACTCCTTTCATTAACTGTGAAATGTTTTGTATATGTTTGTGTTGGCAAGGGTTTTGTACTAGTAATATGAGGGAATATGTGCATGTGGGTGGGACAGGCATGGTGAAATTGTGTCCGAGCATTTGTGTGTGTGTGTGTGTGTGTGTGTGTGTGTGTGTGTGTTTGTGTGTGTTTTTGTGTTTGTGCGTGTATGTGTGTGTGTGTGTGTGTGTGTGTGTGTGTGTGTGTGTGTGTGTGTGTGTGTGTGTGTGTGTGTGTGTGTGTGTGTGTGTGTGTGTGTGTGTGTGTGTGTGTGTGTGAAATAGAAATGTAATTGTGTATTTCTTTATCACAATATTCTTGTATATATATATGCATTTTGTTGTTGTTGCTTTCCATCTGTTTGTTTCTTTTCTCTCCGCCCCCCCTCCCCCTCCTCTCTCTCTCTCTCCTATATTTTTTTTCTTATTTTTCATTGATGGCAATTGTTGCTCATTCAATTTACCATCATGAAATAAAATCTCGACTTGACTTCACACACACACACACACACACACACACACACACACACACACACACGGGACGACAGACATTATACAGACGAGCAGACAGGCACTGGTCATGAAGAACATCCGGAAGCCGCTGATGGTTTGAGGGGGGGACTCTGTGTTTCCGCGCATGTGACTACAACAAGTCACGCACACACGCAGAAAACCACACACATAAAAACAGACACCGTGCGTGTGTGACGACAATAAATCAGACACGCACACATATATTCACAGACACTGCAAACAGACGCTCTTGTATAATAAGTCACACAAGCACACAGAAATTCCAATACAGAAAAAAAACAGAGACTGTGCGTGTGCAACTACAACAACAGGTCGCAGACGCTCACAGAACTTCACATACACATCAAAACAGAGACACATTCAGACCAACAGATAAAGCCAGCAAGCAGTTAAAGCAGTTATAATACTGACACATTACAGGCACATCAAACAAACTTTGTGCGTGTGTGACAATACTAAGTCATGCACACACACACACACACACACAGAAATTCACAGAAACATCAAATAGACACTGCACCTGTGTGACTAGTACAGGTCGACACTTCAAAGACACCTCAGAGACACACACAGAACAAACAACACAGAGACCCTGTAACCAGTTAAAATACTGACACAGACACATACAGACCAAGAGACAGAGCCAGCAAGCAGTAACAATACTGCGACATACAGACTAACAGACAGACAGACCCAACAGCCAGTTACAACACGGGCACATAAACAAACAAACCATCAGACACACAGGCCCAATAACCAGTTACAATACTGACACAGACACATACAGACCAACAGAGCCAGCAACCAGTTATAATACTGACACAGACACATACAGACCAAACAGCAACCAGTTACAATACTGACACTGACGCATACAGACCAACAGAGCCAGCAACTAGTGACAATACTGACACAGACACATGCAGACCAAACAGCAACCAGTTATAATACTGACACAGACACATACAGACCAAACAGCAACCAGTTACAATACTGACACTGACGCATACAGACCAACAGAGCCAGCAACTAGTTATAATACTGACTCAAACATACAGATCAACACAGCCAGCAACCAGTTATAATACTGACACAGACACACACAGACCAACACAGCCAACAACCGGTTACAATACTGACACAGACACACACAAAGACCAACACAGCCAACAACCAGTTACAATACTGACACAGACACACACAGACCAACACAGCCAACAACCAGTGACAATACTGACACAGACACACACAGACCAACACAGCCAACAACAGTGACAATACTGACACAGACACATACAGACCAACACAGCCAACAACCGGTTACAATACTGACACAGACACACACAGACCAACACAGCCAACAACCAGTTACAGTACTGACACATAGAGACCAACACAGCCAAAAACCAGTTACAGTACTGAGACAGACACACACAGACCAACACAGCCAACAACCAGTGACAATACTGACACAGACACATACAGACCAACACAGCCAACAACCGGTTACAATACTGACACAAACACACACACAGACCAACAGACACACAGACGGAGCAGCCGGCTACAACACTGACGGTTTGGGGGACTTGGAGGAGGACTTGGTGGAGGTGCGGGAGGCCAGGCTGAGGGTGGACCCCTTGACGGAGCGGGAGGGGCTGGTGGCCAGTGAGCCCTCCGTCTCCCCGTCACCCCCGATACTGCGCTCCAGGTTCAGCTGGTTCCTCTCCTCCTGCAGGCCAAACATATACACATATGCGTATATGTTTGTGTGTCTCTTAGAACAACGGCAGATGTGTAAGTCGGCCAAAGTGCTAATGTCTTCACCGTTGGAAAATATAGATTCATTCATTCATTAATTCTCTCGCTCGATGGCTTTCTCACTCTCTGTTACTATCCCACACCCATTACCCTCGAGTATGGTTTTTAAATATTTCGGTTCCAAATAATACTTTGTTGTTGTGATAGTTAATATATTTCACAGGAATGCTCCCAGCCACTTTATCTGAAGTTAAAACTACCGAAGAACATATCTGCTTTTCTTTTCTTTTCTTTTTCTTTCATTCGTTTTTTTACATTTATTTGCTTATTTATCATCATTGTTGTCTTTTTTTCTTTTTTTATTTCTTTATTTATTTTTATTTTTGTACGCTTATAGTTGACTTCATCACGTTTTTGCGCCTTATAAATATTATTATTAGTAGTAGTATTTTTTTTTTATCTATTATTTATTTATTTACTTATTTCTTTTTACCTTTTTTTAAATTAATTTTTTGTTGTTGTTTTTTTTTTGTTTTGCTTTTTGTTTTTTAAAATTTATTTTCAATTATTTTATTTATTTATTTATTTATTTATTTTTTTTTTTTCATTTTATTTCATATTTTTTCTCAAGGCCTGACTAAGCGCGTTGGGTTACGCTGCTGGTCAGGCATCTGCTTCGCAGATGTGGTGTAGTGTATATGGATTTGTCCGAACGCAGTGACGCCTCCTTGAGCTACTGATACTGATACTTTTCTTTTTCATTTTTCTTTCCGCATGTTGAAATGGGTGAATACATGCCTGTTTAAATCAACATTTATCGAGTGGACAATAAAACGAAGAGGATTGTCTCAGCTGTCGCTTTTCCCCCCATAAGGACCATGCTCGTTTCAGGAAATTAAAAAAAAACCCAACAACTTACAACAGAGGTTTTGGGGGTTTTTTGTTGTTTTTTTAGCACAGGTGCTATATCCATAAAATATTTTCTATACAAAAAGACAAGGTTCCCTCGGACAAACACGGATGAATCTTAAAAGCTTTTTTTTTTCTTTTCTTTTTTTGTGCACAGAAGTGTTCTACTGTCACAAGAACAATACTGATTTTAGAAAAAAAATTTTCATTTTCATAAACGAGGTTTGTTGTTATGTTTGTTAGTTTTCTCATCTGTTATTTTTCAGCACGAACACGACCCATCTAAAATTAGGTTAAAAAATCACTCTGTAAAAAGAGACTCAATAATTAGTGATTTTCTGGAGAAGTCTTTCCACGAAGAGAAACATGATCCATTTGTAAGAAGAGACTCAATAATTCGTGATTTTCTGGAGAAGTCTTTCCACGAAGAGAAACATGATCCATATCAATTTGTTAATTAATTTTTTTTTTTTTGCCCAGCACATCATTCTACTCCAAAAGATCCATTTCAGATCTGTCATAGTGCAATATTTCACCCGGTCAGAAACACTTGTCATTACGTGTGAAGCACGAGAAACAACGCGTGATTTAGTTTGAAGTGAAATACGGTGACTGTTGAAAAAACCAGCGCAACAGGCTCCATCTCTCAAACACACCTCCCCCAGCCCCTCTCTCTGTATGTGATTATCTCCCTTTCTATATGTCACTCCCTCCCTCTCAATCTCCCTCCCTCCACTCCGGGAATGTTCCCTGTCTGTACGTCTGTTTCTCTGACCCCCCCATCCTCGCCCCCCCCCCACCCCCCAACCATCCCCTTTTCCGTTCCTACCCGTTTTGTTTCTTCTCTTTTTTGGTTTTTTTTTGGTGTGTGTATGTTTTGTTGTTCTTGCTGCTTGGTTTGGTTGGGTTTATTGTTGTTGTTGTTGTTGTTGTATTTTGTTTTCCTTTCTTTCTTGAAGTCTCTAACACGGTTTTGTTGTCCGTGATTTGAACAATGCCTTCAGAATATGGTTAGTTTTTTTCTTGCTGTTATTGTTGTTGCAGTTGTTGTATTTGTTCTTGTTGTTCAGGTAACACCCATAACATACACGCCGAACAAGGCCACAGGCAATCCATAACCTCCCTTGAGATTTTTTTTTTTTTTTTTAAGAATGCTTCAAAAAACATAGAGCAATGAAATTACTGGGGAAGAATGATGGAACTGGTATCGTCAAAAAAATAAAACAACACACAACACCAGAACATTTTAAAAAGCCAACAACATAACAAAACAAATAAAATGAACGAACGTTTCCAAAACCGCATTACGCAGTCGATAAGATTTATATTTTGGATTTTGTATTTGTATTTGTATTTCTTTTTTTATCACAACAGATTTCTCTGTGTGAAATTCGAGCTGTTCTCCCCAGGGAGAGCGCGTCGCTACACTACAGCGCCACCATTTTGGTATTTTTTCCTGCGTGCAGTTTTATTTGTTTTTCCTAAAAGTGGATTTTTCTATAAAATTTGCCAGGAATAACCCTTTTTGCAACGTGCGCTAAGTGCATGCTGCACACGGGACCTCGGTTTATCGTCTCATCAGAATGACTAGCGTCCAGACCACCACTCAAAGTCTAGTGGAGGGGGAGAAAAATATCGACGGCTGAGCCATGATTCGAACCAGAAGCGCTCAGATTCTCTCGCTTCCTAGACGGACGCGTTTCCTCTAGGCCATCACTCCACGTGATGATACACAAACGCACACACGCACGCACGCACGTACACGCACACACACGCGCGCGCACACACACACACACACACACATACATTAGCGAGCGCAAAAACACCTTGTAAATTGATTTATCTTTCCTTTCTTTCGTTCTTTTTTCTTTTTCTGTTTGATTTTTCGCTCTCCTTAATAACGCATTTAATTTATTTACATCCAAATCGCACTCTTTTAATTGATTAGTTTATCTTTTTCTGATATGTATTTAACAATTTAATCGTCTATTCATCGATTTTTAACTCATCTATTACTTCTTAAATTAATCAGTTTACTTCTTTTGGGCATTGTGTGGGGTTTTTTGTTTTGTTTTGTTTTTTAATGCAAAGATTTGCTTTTCTTTTCAACTTGCCCTGTTCATTGTTGACATGAAATATCTCTGTGTGGTTGTATTTCAGTGCGTGGGTGTGTGTGTGTCGGGGGATGAGGGGGAGGTGGAGCGTGTTTGTGTTTGTATTTGTGTGTGCGTATGTGTTGTGTGTGTGCGTATGTGTTGTGTGTGTGCGTGCACGCGTACATGTGTGCGTGCGTGCGTGTGTGTGTGTGTGTGTGTTCGTGCATGCATGCGTGCGTGCGTGTGCGTGTGTGCGTGCGTGCGTGCGTGAGTGCGTGTGTGTGATTGTTGCATTTTTGGTGTGTGTGCGTATGTGTTGTGTGTGTGTGCGTATGTGTTGTGTGTGTGCGTGCACGCGTACATGTGTGCGTGTGTGCGTGTGTGTGTGTGTGTGTGTGTGTGTGTGTGTGTGTGCGTGTGTGTGTGCGCGCGCGCGTGTGTGTGTGTGTGTGTTCGTGCGTGCGTGCGTGAATGAGTGCGTGTGTGTGATTGTTGCTTTTTTTTTTTTTTTTTTTTACCTCGGACAATGGCCGTCTGTACTCATCGCTGGCCAGCTTCTCAAAGCCCCCAGTCTGCCATGATCCCACGGAGCCATCGGGGGCGTTGTATGTCAGCTCGAATGTCACCTTCGTCTGAAACAGCAACACCATCGGCTCATTTTGTAACTCATTCGTCTACTTTGTACATGTTAAATGGATGTTTAATGACATAATATAAGAATCATATTAAGCATAGTGTATTCTGATTCATGATAGAAAGAAGACATATGATCTGACTTGCTTGGATATCCATCTATCTATCTATCTGTGACGAAGAGGATGAATATATATATATATATATATATATATCCCAAGTCAACACCAAATCTTTTACGAATTCATAAACAAGCTTATACCCCGGAAAACGGAGTATGGCTGCATACATGGCGCTGTAAAAACGGTCATACACGTAAAAGCCCACTCGTGTACATACGAGTGAACGTGGGAGTTGCGGCCCACGAAAGAAGAAGAAGAAGAAGAAGAGATAAACAAGCTTATGAAAAATAATCACTGGTTATCGGGAATTGAATTGAAGGCTATCGTCTGCGTAACACCACCATCGTTTTGCAATTCATAAACCAAACATACAAAAAACATGACTGGTCATCAGAAAAGCGTTATCGCTCTGATAATGTGTGTATTTTTCTCTCTATATATGTATTACTCGCTTAAACACACACACACACTCACAAAAACATACACTGATCACGCACGCACACACACACACACACTCTCTCTCTCTCTCTCTCTCCCTCCTCTCTCCCTCTCTCTCTCTCCATCCCTCTCTCCCTCTCCCTATCTCCGCCCCCCTCTATCCCCCTCTCTGTCGCCTACGCACCTATCGCCTTTGTTCAATTTAGTTTTACTTCACAGCCACTAAACATCAAACAGCGGAAGCAACTCTGATCTCCCTGAAGCCAAGCAGTAACTTCCCCCATCAAACCAGTATTGGTTGAAACTAATCTATGTGCTGTGCTTTCTTCCTGGTTCCAAGCTTGAAGGTCACTCCCAGGGACTTTGGCTCTCCGGACGGACGGGATATGACGTCATAAAGAAGGGCAGACTGATGGAGAGATGGATGGATGGTTGTAATATAAGCTGGCCGGGTGGGAAGGAAGAATGGGTAATTGGTGGTGGTAGACTGCAAGGATTGCTGTTTGGATGGGTGGGTGGATGGATTGGTGGATGGATGGATGTATGGACGGCAGGATGGACGGATGATGGATGGGTGGATGAACGGACGGTCGGATGGATGGATAGATGGATGGACGGACAGATGGATAGATGGATAGATGGGTAGACGGATGGATGGATGGATGAATGGACGGATGGATGGATGGGTGGATGGATGGATGGATGGACGGACGGACGGACGGATGGATGGATGGACGGATGGATGGGTGGATGGACGGACGTGTGGATAGATGGATGGATGGATGGACGGACGGATGGACGGACGGACGGATGGATGGATGGATGGATGGACGGATGGATGGACGGATGGATGGGTGGATGTGTGGATGGAAGGACGTATGGATGGATGGATGGACGGGCGGATGGATGGATGGATGGATGGATGGACGGACGGATGGGTGGATGGATGGATGGATGGGTGGACGGACGGAACGAAGGAATGATGGATGAAAGAGTAGACACCCTGTGCTGACAGGTTGGCTACCTGGGATAGCTTTTCATCAAAGTGATCGCCTTTCTATTGAAAATCCCACTGCTGCTGTGGCAGATAGAAAGAAGGAACTAATGGGAAAAATAAGGAAGAAAGATAAGGAAAAAAGACAGACTGATAGAAAGAAAGAATGGAAAAAATAAGGAAGAAAGATAAGGAAAAAGACAGACTGATAGAAAGAAAGAACCAATGGGAAAAATAAGGAAGAAAGATAAGGAAAAAAGACAGACTGATAGAAAGAAAGAACCAATGGGAAAAATAAGGAAGAAAGATAAGGAAAAAAGACAGACTGATAGAAAGAAAGAACTAATGGAAAAAATAAGGAAGAAAGATAAGGAGAAAGACAGACTGATAGAAAGAAAGAACCAATGGGAAAAATAAGGAAGAAAGATAAGGAAAAAAGACAGATTGATAGAAAGAAAGAACCAATGGGAAAAATAAGGAAGAAAGATAAGGAGAAAGACAGATTGATAGAAAGAAAGAACTAGAATAGAATAGAATGGGAAAATAAGGAGAAAGACAGACTGATAGAAAGAAAGAACTAATGGAGAAAATACGGAAGAAAGACAGGAAAAAGACAGACTGATAGAAAGAAAGAGCATCAGTATCAGTAGCTCAAGGAGGCGTCACTGCGCTCGGACAAATCCATATGCGCTACACCACATCTGTCAAGCAAGCATATGCCTGACCAGCAGCGTAACCCTACGCGCTTAGTCGGGCCTTGAGAAAAAAAGAAGAGGTAAATGAATATCTAACACACACACACACACACACACACACACACACACACACACACACACACACATATATATATATATATATATATATATATATAAAAGAAAGGGAAAGAAAGAACGAAATTAAAGAAAGAAATAGAGAAAGCAAGGTAACAAAAACAAACAAACAAACAACAACAACAAAAAAGATAAAGAACAGACAAAGAGGAAAGAAACAAGTGAAAAAAGACTAACTGAAAGACAGAATGACAGAAAGTTCAGTTCTGTTCAGTTCAGTTTCTCAAGGAGGCGTCACTGCGTTTGGTCAAATCCATATACGCTACAACCACATCTGCTAAGCAGATGCCTGACCAGCAGCGTAACCCAACGCGCTTAGTCAGGCCTTGAGGGGAGAAAAAAGGTGCATAATGGACACATCATTGAATTAGCGGATAAATGAATGAACAGACAAACGAACAGATAAATAAATGAATAAATAGAAGAATGTATAGATAAATGAATACAGTATCAGTAGCTCAAGGGGGCGTCACTGCGTTCGGACATATCCATACACGCTACACCACATCTGCTAAACAGATGCCTGACCAGCAGCATAACCCAACACGCTTAATAAATACAGATATATACAGATAATGAAAAATACAGAAAAAAAGTAAGTAAGTAAGCAAGCAAGCAAGCAAATGTATATGCCTGTAACTAAAAAATCAGGAAATAAAAGGGTGGCAGGAAAAGAAAGACGAAAAAAAGGGCGACTGATGGGCACTAGAAATGTATACTATAGTCGGATGTCTTCGTGGTGGTTAAAATTGGAAGGGGGTGGCTGGGCACACGGAAGGCACAAGAGGAAACACCCACCACACACACCCCTAGCCCCCACCCTCACCTCCCATGACCTTCTCACCTGCATCACCACATTGTTGGCGTCCAGCAGGCAGTCCGAGATCTTCAGGTTTCCCACCTCCACTAGCTGTTGAAGGATCATTCGGAATGTCCCCACCAACCTGCAACACCATCACCATCAACACCATCACCATCACCAACACCATAACCATCATCACCACACTGTCAGTGGCCGTTTCACTTTTTCAAGGAGGCTCACTTCGTTCGGTGTATCCATACACGCTACACCACATCTGCTGACCAGCAGAATAACCCAACGCGCTTTGTCAGGCATTGGGTGAAAACACACACACACACACACACACACACACACACACACACACACACACACACACACACACACACGCACACACACAGAGCTATATATACACACATATATATATATGTGTGTGTATGTGTGTGTGTGTGTGTGTGTGTGTGTGTGTGCGCGCGTGTGTGTGCGTGTGTGTTTCTGTACCTGTTAGATAGGGTTTCTTCCACATTCGTTGACGTTGCTCCATGTGCACGCTACACAAGGAAGCTCGGTTTATCGTCTCATCCGAAGAATGGGTGCGCAGTTTGACTTTCCAGTTAAACGAGAGAGAAAAGGAGAGACTGGGATTCGAACCAAATCCCCCAGGGACACTGACTGTACTGGTAGATATGCGTCTTGACCATTCTACCAGCTTCCTCCAAATAATCAGACACATGGACAGACATGACGCATTACAATGCGAGCGTGTATACATTAGCAAATACAACGCGCATGCACACACACACACACACACACAAACACACACACGCACGCCCTCCCACATGGGGGTGGGGGGCGGCTACACACACACAAACACACACTGACATTTCTGTAATCATCACACATGACACACTACAATGTACGCGTGTTTTCATAAAGAAACGCAACGCGCATGCACGCACACACAACCACACATAACCACACCCAACCACACGCCCTCCCACACCCCGTACTCAAACGCACACGTGCGCACGCGAACACACACACTATGGCAGAGATTAATACAGCAAAAGACCGAGACAGAGAGAGAGACAGAGACAGAGAGAGGAGGTGGGAGAGACAGAGAGATAGGGAATCGGAAAGAAAGAGATACCGAGAGAGAAAGAGGGAGAGAGAGAGGGAGAGAGACAGATAGACAGACAGACAGACAGATAGACAGAGTGTGTGTGCGAGACAGACAGACAGACAGACAGACGGACAGATAGACAAAGATAGCATCGCACTGCTGTCCCTCCCTCGATGTTTTTACCCTCGTACCCTTCCCCCAGTATACTTTGAAAATTCCTCCCCTATCCCCTTTAAACTTCTTGTTGTTTCCCTCACCCTTTCAAGCTGATCATTCATTACGGTGTGGGCCTTGTGTTGCAGTCCATTAAACAACAAACAGACATACCTATCTCCTCATTTACTCATGCACTCCAAACAAACACCATACACTCCTTATACTGCATGCATTGCCAGAGCACAGCGCACCCATTTACACTGGTATATAACATAAATTTGGAACCAGGCACAACGTATTTGTTTAATCAATAAAGTGATTCATGAGTTACCCCCTCCCTCTTCAACCCCACGAGCACAGAATTAATAGAGAGCCTAGTTCATTCACACCCCTGTACTGTTGATCAAACTCTCACGCATTCACACACGCACACAGGCACCCATACATACGCACATCCCCCCCAAGCCCCCTTGCACACACACACGCACACAGACACATGCACACAAAGACACCCATACACACACACCCTCTATTACACACACACACACACACACACACACACACACACACACACACACACACACACTCACAAAGATAATAGCCACAGGCACCATCGCTCATGCGTAAAGGAGCTGATGATTGTGTCCTCCTACCACCACCACCATCACAACCAGTCCCCTTCAGCCACTGTCGACACATTCACTGCCAGACACCCTCTCGCCCACCCCAACCCCCCTTCCACGAGCATGCCTATATGTGTGCCTTCACGTCTGAGTGACCATCGACAGAGCTGGCATCGATTAGTAACAGCCCGTGAGCATGCATTTCTTTTTACTGTTATTCTCATTATTCTCATGATCGTTTTTCTTTTTTTTTAAACCAGCAGCAACCATCGGAACAAGCGAGACTGGTTGTGGTTAGTAGAAACCCAAACCCGTTTAGACCCCATGGCGGGGACCATGCATGAAGCGATGTCGAGAGCGTTGATTGGTTGTTATCGATTTGTACATCACTTACATACTCAGTTCATGCGGAAAGCACCAAAGTAAGTGTGAATTTGTTCATTGCTTACTTTTGATTCGAGGAACAATGACAGTGATCGGGAGAAAGAAAAGAACTCGAATGAATATAAACATTTACAACTATACACGTACACGCACACAGACTCACACGGATATACACTGACACGCACACACCCACACACACGCACGCGCACAGAGGCACACACACATACACAGAGGCAGGCACACACACACACACACACACACACACACACACACACACACACACACACACACACACACACACACACACACACACACACACACAACCACCCACAACCCTTATCTACGTATACACGCACTTGTTGCTGAGGTATTTGTTGTAGTTGTAGATCTGGATGTCGATGATCTCCTCTGCTTCCACCGGTCTTGCCACCGGCCATTCGAACGTCTGGAAACCAAACAGCAACACAGAACTATGCATGTTTCTTTCCCTGGGAAAACGCGGTTCTTTCAAGGCATTCTGACAGTAACAACATCTAAAATCCCCAGGGCATTCTGACAGTAAAGTGACTCAAAATCCACACAGCATTCTGACAGTAACAGGACTCAAAATCCACAGAGCATTCTGACAGTAAAAGGATTCAAAACCCACAGAGCATTCTGACAGTAACAGGATTCAAAATCCACAGAGCATTCTGACAGTTACATGATTCAAAATCTCCATGGCATTCTGACAGTAACAGGATTCCCAATCTCAAATTTCGTGAAAAGGGTGGATTCACCTGTTTGACATATTTCATAATTATTTTTTTTAATTTAAACTCTTACACATGCGCGCGCATACATACTCTCATATCCATACACATTAACGCCTGCAAACATTTATACTTTCATGCACGCGCTCATGACTTGCACATCTGCAATTCTTTATATCCTTCTGAGCGATCTGTCATTTTAAATATGAATCTGAAACTCACGCGCACTTCTAACCTCTTCCAGTAATGTTTAA
>NC_134878.1:46065251-46082751 GCF_041734735.1 Babylonia areolata
GAGAGAGAGAGAGACAGACAGACAGAGAGAAAAAATGATGTTTTATTGAGGGTAAAAGCATATATAATCTGCAAGTTTCTTTTCACCACGCCGTCACAACGAAAGGATGAAATAAGATTTTAAGAAATACTCATTACAAAGAGAAAGAGAGCGAGAGAGACAGAGACAGAGGGGCAGACAGACAGACAGAATGAAAGAGAGATGGGTATAGAGAAGACAGAGAGATAGATAGATAGATAGAGAGGCAGAGAGAGAGAGAGAGGGGGGGCAGAGAATGGGAAGAAAGAGACAGACTGAGGTCTAGACAGAGGGACATACATATTGAAGAACAGCTGGAGGAGGAGGAGGAGGACGGACGGACGGACGGATGGAGAGGGAGGAGGGGGAGGAGAAGAAGAAGAAGAAGAAGAAGAAGAAGAAGAAGAAGAAGAAGAAGAAGAAGAAGAAGAAGAAAAGGAAAAAGAGGGGGGAAGGAGGAGGAAGAAGAAGAAGAAGCAGACGCAGCAGAAGAAGCAGAAGAAGAAGGAGCGGATGGCCCTGGACAAAGAAATAAAGCTACAGTGTCGAAACCACCTCACGAACTGCCTTCAATCCCGCAACGATGCATCCAAGCGGCTTAAAGTTCTGATCGCTGCTCTATTACATTGGTCTCTGGTGAAACAGACACTGAATGACAACAGCTTCACATTATCGCCGAGAGAAAAGGTCAGTTTCTTGTTTCTTTTTCTTTTTTAACTCCAGTGGCCGACCACCTTACACATACAGATTTAAAATTAAGATTCACTCTTTCTTCTTCTGTGAAAATACGCTCCTTTTTTTTCTTGTTATTATTTTTTTTCTTTATGCAGGTATACTTTTCTGTGCTCATGTAGGAGTGCGTTTAACACTTACACATTTGGAAGCTGAGTGCATGTTCGCACATTCACATATTCTACCATACATACCTATTCTATCTGCATTAAATGTTTAAATTCAACCAAATATACCAATATTTTTTTATGTTCTCATACGCACAGAACAGATTTGCTCTCACATCGACACATGCATGCGCGCACACACACACACACACACACACACACACACACACACACACACACACACACACACACAATTCTTTTTTTCTTTTCTTTTTTTTTTACCTCAGAACAGATCACCACATTTAGACTGCCAAGCATTGAAACATATTTAACAACTCCATCAAAAACCATCTCAAAACCATGATTTACTTTATCGAAACATCGCAGCAATAACAAACTATCACCCCTGGAACAAACTTCCCCCATTGCCAACAACTCGGGAAGGGACACGCTCGACTGACACGATGAAGAAAATACGATCCGAAAACAGACGACCAAAGAACAACTTGATCAAATCACGTGAGATTCCACGGTTATTGGAAACCGCAGGCCATCAGCCCCAAAGAACAAACCAAATCACAGAAGCCAACGATCAGAACGGAAGTGTCGCAACGGGACTTGCTGACGTCACGCGCACACCAACTCCTCCTGACGGCCGCTGTGGGAATGAGTTTGTTTTCTTTGCAGCATGCAACTCACTTGTGTTTGACCCGGTCACGGCTTTTCTTTGCATGATTGAAACCAACAGCGCCTGAGATGTATTTTTAAACCAGAGAAAACGGAGGAAATCATTCGCTCACTTTTTTTTCTCCTTCATATGAAACACAGCGAAACACATTTAATAATTTTATGAACCCGTTCTGGGTTTAGTGAAGCAAGTGCACCAACATATGAACGTACCGACAGACCACAAACACTCCGACCCATCTGTCTGTCTGTCTGTCTGTCTGTCTGTCTGTCTGTCTGTCTGTCTCTCTCTCTCTCTCTCTCTCAGCCAACTAGTTAGGTTGGGATTTGTTGTCGCCGCTATCTCAGATAATTTTGCAGGGAACACAATTTAACCATCTCCCAGGTAAGCGAGAGGGATTAACGGGTCTGACAGTGCTTCGTCCTCAAGAGAATTCATAGACTGGCGGCTCAATATTGTACACGTCTGAACTCAGAGTCCAAGTCTGACTGTCTGTTGGCTAATGTATTGGACGTGACTGCACAAATTCCACGACACACACAGAATCGATCGATTCAGTTATACTGTGGACAAGTTTAATAACTGATTATCGAACCCTACATGAACAATTTTCTCGACGAGTAAAATACCGTGTACCCAATACAAAATGTAGATATGACACAAGATCTTTCCATGATCTCGTGGAAAAGGTTTATCTGTATAATTACACATAGCTTTTAGATGATGTTTGTTTTGCATGCACATATCAGTGATAAGTTAGCGGTTTTCAACATTGTATATAAGTTTAGTTTTCATGAGAACATGGCACTGCCACCTGTTCCAAATGCTATTTCGTGTGCCTTTCCACATTCGTATCTGCAGTTTTGCTGCAGGGAAGTATTCTGGACCTCACTGTGTCCAAAAGTTCCGACGCAGCTTAAAAGGTTTTTGTCAGATATTCGTGTGTTTATCAAGTTTTTTTGTGTTTTTTTTAACACACACACACACACACACACATACAGAGTCAGAGAGAGGGAGAGAGATGCATACTTACATGCAGGCAGACAGACAGGCAGGCAGGCAGACAGACAGACAGACAGACAGAGAGGCCAAGCCTCCTAGCCGGGTGTCGGGCAAGGGGGCCGCGACAGGAGAAAGTGACAAAGCCTCTTTAGCCAAGAGGCCACACTTTGAAGTCTTTTGACGTGTCTGGCATCGTCTGACCGCGTTCTGCATGACAGACATGTGAACAACACTGTGCTCTCTGGGAAAGGGCAACGGACTGACCATTTCTGACTCGTGTTCTTTTCAAACCAACGCATCCAACATTTTTCATCAGCGTTCATGCACCAAAAACAAAAGATGCAGAGGAAAAATCCAGATTCTAACTAAAAACTGATACGAAAAAAATGACTTATTGCCTGGAACGTGTAGCTCTGTGGACTAACCTTAAGTCTCGCATATTCGGCAGTGGAAGTTACACATGCCATTTCTCTGACAGCGAAGGCTTGTAATTCAGCTCATCCATTCATTTGCATGGTGTTGCTGCTGCATCTTTGTTACCGCCTGGGGACAGGCAATGATCCACCTTTTCTCTGTCTGCTTCCGCTCACAACACAGCTATCATCATGCATAGCTGATCCCCGTGCGAGTATTGCCTTACTGAGAAACATTTCCAAATGGGCGACAACAGAGAGAAACAGAGAGAAACATGGAGACAGTGAAACACACACACACACACACACACACACACACACAGAGAGAGAGAGAGAGAGAGAGAGAGAGAGAGAGAGAGAGAGAGAGAGAGAAACAGACAGACAGACAGACAGAGAGAGAGAGAGAGGGAGGGAAGGAGAAATGAGACAGCGAAGCCATGTCCAGTCTCAATCAGCGATGCACTCAAGCATTTGAAAGTTCTCATCGGTTCCTGATTACATTTGCATTGTGAAACATTCATTTTAGCGGCGGAACTTTTCAGGTTTCCCTATAAGGTCAACCTTTGTTGCCGATTGGTATGGTTCGCCCCCTTCAACAGAAGGACCAAGAACTGATTTTATGATATACTGTTTTCCTCCTGACGCTTTACCACCCCACCCCCACCCCACCCCATTTTCCTTCAAGACATCAATATTGTTTCTTCCTGCTGCAACTGAATATGCATGCATGCACTGACACGCTTCTCATTTCCACGCATATGTTAGAATTATGTAATGATTTTCGTATTCACTGCTTGTTCTTACACGTGCAGACACAAGCATGCACTCACATCTGCACAGCGCACGAAAATTTAAAAAGACAACGGCATTTCAACTTTTCATGAATCTCCGAAGTGACCACGATATTGGAACTAATGAGGATTTAGATATCGTAAATGCTTCTTTCAAAACCTACCTCGAGAGCATCATTTACTTCAACTGTATTAAGTAAGACAAAGCACCACAGCAAACAGCAATAACAAAGCACCCAACATCACAATTCCCCATACCCCTTTCTCAGTACAGCCCTTTACCACTCCCCAATAACTTCGCAAAAAAACCCACAAAAAAACAAGCTCAAATAACGACAACAACAAAACATAACAAAACAAAAAAAACTGTCCGAAAGCAGACAAGAGAACAACTTGATAGAATCACGGGCAATTCCACGGCTGTCCGGAACCACAGGCTATCAGAGCTTAAGAACAGAAACCAAATCACAGTGGGCAACGATTGAAAACGAAAGCGTCGGAACAGACCTTGCTGACGCCATGCTCAAACCAATGACGGCCGCTCTGAAAATGGGATTGCTGTCTCTGCATGAGCTGTGTGTGTGGGGTGGGGGGCAGGGGGGGCAGAGGGGGCGGGGCGCGTGTGTGGGGGGGGTCGGGGGGGTGCATGCGTGTATGTGTGTGTGTGTACGTCCGTGCGCGCGCGCGCGTGTGCTTGAGTGTGTGTGTGTGTGTGAGTGTGTATGTCAGTATGTGTGTATGTTTGTGTGTGTATGTGTGTGGTGTGCGTGCGTGCTTGTGGAGTGTGTGTGTGTGTGTGTGTGTGTGTGTGTGTGTGTGTGTGTGTGTGTGTGTGTGTTGTGTGATGTGTGTGTGTGTGTGTGTGTGTGTGATATGTGTGTGGTGTGTGTGTGTGCGTGCTTGTGGAGTGTATATGTTTTTGTGTGTGTGTGTGTGTGGTGTGAGTGCGTGCGTGCGTGTGCGTGCGTGCGTGCGTGCGTGTGTGTGCGTGTTTAACCTGGAAATTCCAGCGCGGGGATAGCATTCGCTTATTTTTCCCTCTTCCTTGCGACATGACGAAATACATACAAGTTAATAAACTCTTTTGAAAATTACATGTTGCGCAAGCACAGGAACGTACCTAAAAACCCCGAACACTCCTACCCGCTTGAACACTTTTTTTTCTTTTTTAAAGCGAGTTACATTCGGGTTTCTCGTCATCGCCATCCCCACTAATTTGGCAGACAGACATAAACCTGCCCCAGAGGAGCTGGAGAAACGGAACGTATCCGCCAGTCCACCATCGTCACCAGACTGACCGGGCGCCAAAACTGGTGGGTCGATGTCTAACACGCTGGGTTTACTCTCGCAACAATGTCTGATTCTCTGTCAGCTATGCCGGTCAAATGCGACTCACACAGCCACACGATACGCCTACGTACGGCGGATCGAATGACGCAGATCAAGTGGCGGTAGGTATAACACATGGCTATCGAAGCATGCTTACACGTTTCTTTGTTCTTTTTTTCTTTTTTTCCGATCCGTGATGTACTTAATGTAGTAGTCTTCAGTTTAACGTCTTCCACTTTCAGTGATATTAGACAGGGGGGGAAGGGGTGTGGAGGCTGGGGGGCAGGGCGTGGTGGTGGGGACACAATTGGGCAGAGGGTGAAGAATGGTGTGTGTGTATGTGCGTGTGCGCATATGTGTGTATGTGTGGTGGGGAAAGATACAGAGCAATGGAAAAAATAAAACATTAAAATGGAGACATAGGCATATAGAAGGACACGCTAATGTCCATTTCAGAATGTGCGTGCGTGCGTGCGTGCGTGCGAGTGTGTGTGTGTGTGTGTGTGTGTGTGTGTGTGTGTGTGTGTGTGTGTGAGAGAGAGAGAGAGAGAGAGAGAGAGACAGACAGACAGACAGACAGACAGACAGACGAAGAAGAGCTGATGAACAGAAAACACACAAACAGCGAAGCCCCAATCACGCAGTGATGCGCTCATGCGGCTGAAAGTTCCGATCTTTTTTTGGTCACACTGCCAATGCAGACAGAGTGTTTCTTGTCTGCCGAGATGTCAATCTGTTGCTGCAGATGGTCAGCCGCCTGACACAAATGGATCCAGAACTGAATCATTTTTTTGTCTTCTGTGTTAACCCTTAGAATGCTGAGGCGTGGTAAAAAAGAAAAAAAAGAAAAAAAGAGATCAGCGTGGCACGAATTGTCAAAGTGCAATGACTAATGTTATTGATGGTCAAACAGTGGAGAGGGTCAATGAATATAGATATTTAGGGACCATCTTAGACAATAAGCTGACTTTTGACAGAAATGTTGATTCCATTCATAAGAAATATCAATCTAGAATTTTTTGTTTACAGAAGCTTAGAAATGTTGGTATAAATTCAAATATTCTTCAAAGTTATTATCGATGTTGTATTGAGTCCGTGCTTACAGTTTCATTTATGTGCTGGTATGGAAGTTTGGGAGTGAGGAGTAAGCGTGTTTTGAACGATGTCATGAGTGTATGCAGTAAAATTGTGGGAGTGAAACAAGCTAGTATGCAAGAGCTGTATGAAAGTCGAGTGGTTAAAAAAAGCAGGCAGATAGCAACTGACGACACCCATATTTTAGCAAAGTATTATGAGCTATTGCCATCAGGACGACGCTACAGAACTTTTAAGTTGAAATCCAGAGCTCAGAAGACTTTTATTCCACGTTCAATCCACCTTTTAAATTCTTGAGAACTGTGTGTGTGTGTGTGTGCGCGTGCGCACTCTCATGTGAGACGTGTGAAAGTCCGTGCATGATAGGCTGTACCTTGTTCTAGTTGTGGTGTGTGTGTGTGTGTGTGTGTGTGTGTGTGTGTGTGTGTGTGTGTGTGTGTGTGTGTGTGTGTGTTTACTGAGCTTAAAACGTGACAATTGGTTATAATGAATGTGCAATATGTAGGAAGAATAATGTGCAATATGCAGGATGAATGTACAATGAATATGTCTAATGCTAACGTCCATATTCTAAATATATTTCTGTTTAATAATTACGATGTAATAATTAATTGCAATGTTTTTAAAAGCGAATATGTGAAATGCTTTTATTTGAGAACATATGTTTATTACTCTTGTTTAATCAAGTTATCCGCGTGTGTGGGGTGGGGGGGGGGGGGTGCGGTGCGGGTGTGTGCTGATTATCTGGTTGTGGTTTTCCGCAATTCATCTTTATTCTTATCTTATCTGTCTATTATAATCAATGTGCAGTATAGTAGGCTATGTTTATAATTATATTCAAATAATGTTTCTTAATTCTTTCTGTTTTTACATTAAGAATACTAGTTATTACCTGCAGTGTGTGGATGTATGTATGAAACGATGTATGTGATATTTTTACATTTGTATCTTCGTAATATTTGTTGGGGCTGTTGTTGGCTTTTACAGTTATGGTCCCCATGTTGTTTACTTGTCTATGTTGTGATAATGCACCTGACCAAATTTCTCCAGTTGGAGATAATAAAGTTATTCTTATCTTATCTTATCTTAATTTTTGTGTACTCAAACGTTGATTTTGCTTAATGAAAGAGGAATAATTCCCAATAAATTACGACGGCTGACATCCTGACCTGAAAGCTAAGCCTGACTCGGGTGACGTGCCCACTCAGCAGCAGCAGTTTAATCAAACCCTCCTCCCCTTTTCCTTTTCACTTTCCCCAGTTATGATTCTATTTGCATGCTCTGGTATGCTTCGACTTTCCAAATATTTGTAAGCTGTATTAATGTTCGCATGCATGTATTCATACTCGTACACATAGACACAGAAATATAAACGCTCACACATCAACACTTGTAAGTATGAACACAAACAGACCGACATTTGTGAAGCTCTGAACACTGACACTAACAAGGATTGAAACAAATAAATAGTGCTATCAAAACCTACCTCAACAGCATACTTTGTTTCGATTATCGAAAGTACAAACATCAAGGCATGTACAAACATTTACCAAGTGTGTCCGCCCATCTCGCCTTTCACACTCACCACCACCAACTACACAGAGAATCAACCCCTTCCCCAACTTGGCTCATAAGACATGCTTGAATAACACGATAAAGAATTATATGAACTGACATTGGGCAACAAAAGAACACGCGACAGGCGATTCAACAGCCATTCGGAACCGCAGGCCATCAACCTGTTAGAAAACAAATCTGAGTGGAGTGGCCGACGGTTAAAAACGGAAGTGTCGCAACGTTGACGTCACGCTGGGCAAGGACCCCCGCTGACGGCCCCTGTGGGAACGGGAAAGCTTTCGCTGCACAGGGCAGCTCTCTTGTGTGTTCAACCCAGCCACTGCTTTTCTTCCTACAACATTTTTCAGCCCGGAAATTCAGGCGCAGAAAGCTTCGCTCACATTCTCTTCTTCACTTAAACAAACTGTTTCTGAAGTTCGGTGACGCAAGTGCATAAAAACAGTTAAAGATATACACCCCCTCCCACCCCAGCCATTTGAACATGTTTCTTTTCGCAAGTTATCTTATCGTTTCTTATCGTTGCCACTTTCATGTAATTTGGCAGACAGAAATAAACCCCTGTCCCAGAAGAGCGAGAGAAATTAAATGTACCTGGCAATCCATCATCGTCACCAGACTGATTCCTCATCAGGACTGGCAGATCGGTGTTGACCACACTGGATTTGAACTCTTAAGTCTAGTCTCTAAGAGCGACTGTCTACGACCTGTGTCAGTCAGACCACATTACTCTCTCGCTCGACAAACGTGTGCACGTAAAATCGATTGGGCGTAGATTAATATATAATAGGTTTACCAACTGACAACAGACAAACATGCACAATTTTATCGGTCACTGGGTCAGTGATGTAGCAGACAGAGAGAGAGAGAGAGAGAGAGAGAGAGAGAGAGAGAGAGATCGCTGGTATTGAATTTTAATTTTCATTACAACACGCCACTGCAGTTTTCTTTTTCTTTTTTCTTTTTCATTGCCGATATTTTCAAATCGCATTTCTTTTGTCCTTTTCCCTGCTGTTGAAATGTTGCTTCTAGGAAGTATTTTGAAGACATGTGTGTTGCAACATTTCAACGCAGTTTGAAGGTTATATATTGGTGATAATTCGTGGACTTACAAAGTTTCCACAGAGAGAGAGAGAGAGAGAGAGAGAGAGAGAGAGAGAGAGAGAGACAGACAGACAGACTGACAGACAGACAGACAGACACACGCACACACACACAAATACACACACACACACAGAGATAGATAGATAGAGAGAGAGAGAGAGAGAGAGAGAGAGAGAGAGAGAAACGGACACAACACAGACACACGATTAGAGACAGAATAGACAGCGCTTCACAGAACCAGACCTCTCGACGTCAAAGGTGGAGAGCAAGAGCTTGTTTTGCTTGGACAGTAGCACCAGTCTGGAGACCTGAAAGTGATTCTTTCCCATCTGGAGATGTTTAGATCATACCATGTAACGTGTCGTGATTCAGTAATCATTATGTCTTGCTTCAGTATATTCAGTGATTATTTCGATGTATCTTACAACAGCTGGATGTGTTTTGCTGTGGTCAGTGTTTGAAACGACTTTGCTGAAGTTATGTGGCTGACCGCGTCTGACCGTTTTCATGGCGTGAATCTAGCCTGACGCTATCAGCTTATACACTGGTAAGTAAGTGTATAGTTAAAAACATTAAAGGACTTCCCAACAGCTTAAACACAGGGGTTGGTAGGGGATGGGGGGCACAAAAACAAATAGTGAAAATCATCAGCAATGTCGTTTGTGGAACATTTTTCACAGGTTCTTTCATTTCTGGGTAAACTGTCGAAACGTTACATTAATTGTTGCTCGAAACTTTACTTACTCAGTTCAACAGTTACTTTGTAACACTTCATAATTAAACACGGAGTTTAAAGCTAATTTTTAGATAATTTTACTCTTTAAACGAAAACAGCAAGGTGTCCTGTCCAAGCTTCCCACTCATACCGCCACCCCCCACCCCAACCCCCGCTCACTCACGCCCCCTTCCGCGTCATCAATAGATGCCAAGGACTACTGCCAAACACACGAACCACGAAAATGAGGCCGTCTGAGGCCCACAAGATAAACACGATTCCCTGTGGTGGCTGTCACAAACAGGAACCACGGCACAGAGATACGGGTGTTCTTGACGAGGACATGTCAATAGAGGGAGTAGGAAACGCCTGAGGGCACATACGGCTTGTCCAGTTCAGGCGCAAAAAGGATGACAAGTCGAAATTTAAAAAAGAAACAACCGCACTCTTTTGGGGGGTCATGAATTCCTCCACCCCCAATCTCCTCCTCCTCCATCGATCTGTCAATCAATCAAATACACACACGCACACGCACGCACGCACGCACACACACACACATACATTATACACACACACACACAAAGTAACGATTCTCCAAAATTCAATGCTGTTTCACCCACCAATGTACCATGTTTACTTTATGCTGATGATCTGGTTATTCTGTCTTTAACAAGAAAAGGATTACAACAAAAATTACATAATTTGAACACATATTGCCATAGTTGGGGATTAAAAATTAATAGAGAAAAAACGAAAGTGGTAATCTTTACAAGATCTGACCCAAAAGTACCAATATATTTCTACGGTGGGGAAGATATAATACAAACAGCAGAAGAATATAAATATTTAGGAGTTATATTCCACAAAAGTGGAAGTCTGATAAGAGCACAGGAACACCTAACTAAACAAGCAAACAAAGCATTGCATACTTTACGAAGTACATTCTTTCGATTTAGCACATCTTTTTGACGACTGCTTATCGAATAAGTTTCCACATGAAAAATTACACATTAAATTCTGTAAGCAATTACTTGGAGTACACAAAAAAGCTATGGTGCTTCCTGTGTTAGGTGAACTGGGCAGATTCCCAATAAGTTTAAAGATAATGTGCCACATTATTACATATTGGATTCACATTATTCAATTACCAGAAACTTCCCTCATCAACAAAATATATAAGTCCATGTACCAACAAGAAAATACAACTTCCCCATGGTTGATTTTTGTTAAAAAGATACTCGAAATTATAGGCCTTGATCACATTTGGAAAAATCAATTCACATTCAACGTACATAGACTGAAATACGTCGTGTATAAAAAATTAGAAAATGAATATATCAAATACTGGAAAGAGAAAAGAGAAAAAACATTAAAGCTAAAATTTTACAATACGATTGTAGCAGAATACAAAACTGAAACCTACCTTTTAAATATATCAGATACAAAACACAGACAAGCTTTAACGAAACTCAGAATAAGCGCGCATGACCTAAAGATTGAGAAAGGTAGATATTTAAATATTCCATAAGAAGACAGATTGTGCAACAAATGTAACATCCTGGAAGACGAAATCCATCTTCTTGATCATTGTATTAAATATGAAACTTTAAGGCAACAATTTTTAAAGGATATTCAAAATTCGAATAACACAGGACATATTCCCAGTCAGGTGATGCTAACAGATGATGAATATATACAAACAAGATTAGGAAAATTTGTGTATGAATGCTGCTGCAATTTACCGCATTAACTGATTGATAAATTGTGTGTTTTTCATTCGTTTATTCATTTACCATTGCAATTGTGTCTTATAAACCTTCCGGTTTCATGACAATAAAATCTATTCTATTCTATTCTATTCTATTCACACACACACACACACACACACACATACATTATACACACACACACACACACACACACACACACACACATATGTTACGTCAATGAAGATGTGTCAAATGAAACTACTGCTGCTGCTACTCCTACTTGTCTACTATTATTTCAAATTCATACACACACACACGCGCGCGCGGCAATAGAGGGAAATAAAAACCCTAAGCAAACCCATCCTTTATTTATTTATTTTTTTTAAATCACCACAGCCCGAAGTCCGAACCCACAGCCCACCCCACCCACACACATAGATAGATAATCCAACACCCTGCATCCCCACGGCCATCCATCACCTCCTCTAACGAAGCCATCAGGGGGAAAGCGACCAGGAAATTGGCTCTGGGAAGGCCGAGCGGGCTTTGCTGAACGTGCCTCTGTGGCGGCGTCCAGCCAAATTCTCCCACCAGTGCAATTCCTTGATGAAGGCACGAACCCGCTCTTAATACACTTTGCTTAAAACCTCCCAGACGTCCCGGGTGAATTAAATCAAGTCATTTCGCTTATAATTATAGATCTGTCGATCGCAAGGGGCCCTGTAAGGGGGGTGGAGGTGATGCCGAATTGTTTTGTTCATCGGGCAAAGGTTAAACGGAACGTTGGCGTAGTTTTCCTTTCGTGACAGACAGGCAGGTAGACAGAGTGAAACCCTGTCAACGAACGAGCGAGCGAGCAAGAGAGAGAGACAGAGAGAGAAACAGACAGACAAATAAATAGGGACATATAGACAGACGGACAGACAGAAAGATACAGACAGAAAAAAACAGAGAGGGGACAGAGAGAAGGGGGGTGGGGCCGGGGGTGGGGCAGAGACAGAGACAGACAGAGAGAGAGAGAGAGACCGAGAGGCCGAGAGAGGGGGGGGGGCAGAAACAGAGACAGAGAGACAGAAAGATACAGACAGAAAAAACAGAAAAGGGAGAGAGAGAGAGAGAGAGACAGAGACAGACAGAAAGATATAGACATAAAAAAAAACCACAGAGAGACACAAAGACACAGAGAGAGAGAGAGAGACAGACAGACAGACAGACACAGAGAGAGAGACAGAAAAAGAGAGATAGAGACAGAGCCAGAAACAGAGAGACAGAAACAGAGACAGAGAGATACAGACAGAAAAAAACAGAGAGGGGAGAAAGATAGACAGACACAGACAGACAGACAGAGACAGACAGACATACACGGACGGCAAAGCGAAAAGCAGGGAGCAGTGACAACAAAATCGATATGTTTTTCAGACAGGAGCCAAGCACGCATGGACATGACAGAAGGAGGAGGAGGAGGAGGAGACGGCCGAAGACGCTGCAGTGGGACCATCAGAACCACGTTAGAAAGGACTCCCACACAAATGGTGCGCCGCTTAGAAACCGCCATGATGGGACAGGGGCGAGAGGGCAGGGGAGCGGGGAAGGGAAGGGAGGGGAGGGGAGGAGAGACCTGGGGGTATGGAGACCGCGGAACGGGAGAGACACTGACTAGTAAGGAGTGAACAGAGGAGGAGGAGGAATTTTGTTTAATCCCGTCACACATATCGGTGGTTGAAGACATTTGAGTATACATTTGAGTATCATCGGTTAGAAGGGGTGGGAGATGTGAATGAATGGCGGGTTTGGGGAAAACTGGGCAAATGAGGGTGAAATGATGGTGAAATTTGAAAATAAATAAAATCTGAATACAATTACAGGAAATTACTTAAAGGACTTCGTAAAAGAGAAGTCGTTAAACTGACAAGCGAAACAACTGATAATGAGTGCAAAAAGTCAAAAGCAGCAACGTTCTCAGTCACTTGTGAAGACATACTTTCGTGTACATAAGGCTTCATCAAGCTACAGTCAAAAATGACAGGCTTAATTGTCAGGTGACTAAAGCATATGCACTTGACATTAGAACAATACTTGGTCCGTAATGAATTTGATAATAGTCTGACAGTTAACTCACACAGTACGGCCAGTCCTCTCTTCTCCTCTACACAGACCCATCGGATGTCCAGTGGGTGTCTGAATGGCCCAACCTTTAGCTTCCGTCGTCAGAATTGTGGTATTCTTTGTCAACATTCACCTCTTCAGTATAAGAGTCTTCCGCTTGCAATATTTTGATGATGGTAATTGGGGTGAAACGCTGTTAACGTCGTCTCTTTCGCCGTTCGTATGGAGAGAGTTAAACTCATAATTGGTCTGCGAATCGGTCCAAAGTCTGAGATAGTCAACTGACGAGGTTTTAGACTTGAATGAAAGCACCAATAAAAGTATTTTTCCAGTATATTGCTTATTTCCTTGTATGACAATGGGCAATATAATTTTATACTATCTGTATGATTCTTTGCTCCCCTTTTTTGCTGCTCTGTCTGCTTGGTCGTTATAAAGGAATCCAGTATAGGTGAACAGAGAGAGAGCGAGAGAAGGGGTTGGGATAGATAGATAGATAGATAGATAGATAGACAGATAGACAGATACATACATACATACATACATAGACAGATAGAGAGAGGGGGTAAGAAAGAGACAGACAAACAAACAGACAGACAGACAGACAAAAACAGAGGCAGTGACGGACAGACGAGGTAATAAATAAACGAAATTTGTCGAAATCCGTATTTCAGAAATGAGGGAACAGAGAGAGAGAGGAGGGGTGGAGACAGACAGACAGACAGAGAGATGGGGGTGGGGGAGAAAGAGAAAGGACCAGACGGAAGCAAGCTAGGGGATATATGATAAACAGAGACAGACAGACCGAAATAAAACAGAAAAAGCACTGAATTTTTCTTTACAAAAAGAAACGAAATTACCTCCAGCCAAAGTTCGAACTTGGGGAATCCAACATGTTTAAATCAAATCTCCCACGGCCAGTCCATCACTTCAGACTAAAGGCACTTTAAAACTTGCACCGATGAATCTGCCCCAGTCACGACATCCAAATCTCTATCGCTCCCAGACATTTTTAATTATTCAGGGGCCGACCCCTCAAAATTGTTGCCTGACACTTTCCAGACGTGTAGGTCTAAGTGAATCACGCCAAACCAACTCATGTTGTTAGTGCCCAGCCATCCTCAAGGCGCCACTGGAACCAGCGCGGAAGATGTTGTTTGTAGCTGAAGGGCAAAAGTTTGACAAAATTTATATTGGTGGAAATGTGGGGACGAACTGGTTCTTAGGGAAGGTGATAACTCCCTGTGACACAGAGAGGGGGGAGAGAAAATGAGTGAGAGAGAGAGAGGGGGGGAGAGAGAGACTCAAAAACTATAGGATGCCCAGTCTTCCAACGGCAACATCAGCAACAATACTGCTGCTACTACTACTAACAATATTCACCATCATCATCTTAATCTTCATGATAAAGTTGAGAGGATAAACAATGTGGAAAAAAAAGAATTATTATGAAATAAGACAGGGAGGTGGAAAGAGAGAGAAAGGAAAGAGAGAAGAGAAAGACAGACAGAGAGACAAACAGACAAAGACAAACTGACAGACAAATGACAGATCTGGTGTACCGATAGTTTATTAATACCTTGACCACTGCCCCTCACGAAGGTGTCCAGACAAACTATATTTCACCATATAATAAATATACACAACTTCGTCATACATGACACGCATTTAAGTGGTCAGAGGGTGGCAACAGGGACACACAAAGACAGACAGAGGAGGAGCAGACACAAACAAACAGTGTTTTCAGACACGGGATGACGGACTGTAACGAAAGCAGCAGGAGAAGAAACGCCGGCACAGGACAGTCGAAACCACATCACGAGGACCCCTCAACAAATAGCGCCGCTCGGAAAACACAACGCAGGGAAGTGAAGGGAGAAGATTAACAGATACAGACCAAGAAGATGAATGCCGAGAGACACAGACTAGAATAAACAGACACAAACCAAGAAGATGAATGCCTAACACACAGACTGGGATAAACAGATACAGACCAAGAAGATGAATGCCGAGAGACACAGACTGGGATAAACAGATACAGACCAAGAAGATGACTGCCTAAGACACAGACTGGGATAAACAGATACAGACCAAGAAGATGAATGCCTAAGACACAGACTGAAATAAACAGATACAGACCAAGAAGATGACTGCCTAAGACACAGACTGGAATAAACAGATACAGACCAAGACGATGAATGCCTAAGACACAGACAGGGATAAACAGATACAGACCAAGAAGATGAATGCCGTGAGACACAGACTGGAATAAACAGATACAGACCAAGAAGATGACTGCCTAAGACACAGACTGGAATAAACAGATACAGACCAAGAAGATGACTAAGACAGAGTGGAATAAACAGATACAGACCAAGAAGATGAATGCCTAAGACACAGACTGGGATAAACAGATACAGACCAAGAAGATGACTGACTAAGACACAGACTGGGAGCAAGGCCTCCGGAAGGATGATGGCTCAGTTTCAGTTCCAAGGAGGTTCAAGGCATGCCCACTGATCCATATACGCTACCCTTTAGATGACCGATGTGCAGTATACAAAGCATAGACACACAAACACAAACATACAACACACATATACGCGTGCACGCGTGCACGCGCGCACGCGCTGAAAGACAGTGAGTAAATGAATGGGGTGGGGGAGAGACGAATGGGCAACGCGCGCGCCCGCGCGCGCGCGCACACACACACACACACACACACACACACACACACATAGCGACAGACAGACAGACATACTGGCAGACAGGCAGACAGACGGAGGCAATGGGACAGAAACAGAGACAGACAGATAGAAAGACAGACAAATAAAGAGGCACACAGACAGAGACGGGGACAGACGCAAATACAGAGACAGACAGAAGAGCAGCAGTGGTTACCGTGAAAAGAAAACCCCACCTAAAAACACGTAAGTCAATCCACAGTTCCAGACAGTACAGAAACAAAGAGGGGCAGAACAGAAGGGAGGAAGAGCCGAAAAGACGTTGGTGTAGGATCACCAGAACCACATCCCGAGGACCACAACACTCGCGGCAGGAGGTCCACAGGGCGCCGTAAGCAGAGAGAGAGGGGGACGAAAGAAGAGAGAGGTAAAGAGACAAGGTGACCAAGGCAGAGTTGACATCGAATTGAAAGGAGGGGTGGGGGTGGGGGTCGAAAATGAGAGCGAGAGAGACAGAGAGCGAGAGAAGGGTGTGTGCAATACTACAGCAAATGACAATGAAGAGAGAGAGAGAGAGAAGTGGAAATGAAATGCTACCATTCATTTCTTCTTAGACAAAGGGAGACAGGCAGACAGGAAGACAGACACACAGAGAAAGAAAGAGGGAGACACACACACACACACACACACACACACACACACACACACACACACACACACACACACAGAGAAAGAGAGACAGACAGACAGAGACAGAGACTGATACAAAGAAAGAAAGAGAGACCGACAGGCAGATACAGTGTACAGAGATAAATTCGTTCCGGTCAATCCAACACAAGACCGAGCTAGCCATCCTTTTCGTACCAATACATCAAAGCCAAGACAGCCAAGCTTCTTGTCATTTTTCAAAGCACGCCCCATAAACCACCACAACCACCACCTCAACCTGACAAAAACACCGACAGGAATCGATCGCAGCAAACAGAGCAAACCTACCGCCATCCAGATGAACTTTCAGGGCTTAAATCCTGATCCATCCCCCAGTGACTTCAAAGAGGAGAGTTGCTAATCGTGGTTGGCAACGAAAGCTGTCTCGCTAATCCTCCCAGTGAAACAGCCCCTCTTCAGCCAACACCCTCCTGCCCCTCCCAGGATCCTCCGACGCTGTCGGAAGAAGTAAGGTGGACGATGGTAGAATGGTTAAGACGCTTATCTGCCAATATAGTGTCAGTAATCTTGGTTCGATTCCCGCTCTCGCCGTTTCTTCCAAGTTTGACTGGAAAATCAAACTGAGCGTCCAGTCATTTTGCTGAGACGATAAACCGAAGTATGCACTAAGCGCACCGAGAAAGAACCAATGACAACAAGAGTGTTGTCCTCTGGAAGGTTTCTATGGAAGAAATCCACGGATAGGTCACGTGTGTGTGTGTGT
>NC_134878.1:46092751-46130251 GCF_041734735.1 Babylonia areolata
CGTTTCCAGGACACCCCCCTCCCCTCCCACCCGCACCCCTTCCGCTTCTCACGAGATATGAGATCGAGCATTGCGGTGACTTCCGTTTCCGTTTCTTTCATTCGTTTTCAAAATACCATTTGGAATGCATACGCCACAGAAGTGCTTTCAGCGGCAAGAAATGCCGTGTTGCTGCTTAGAAAAGCATTCCATCTCCCTTTCTTTCTTTCTTAAACACTGCGTTGCGCGTTGAGTTCGAAAGCAACAAATATCGGAATATGCTACACTCCCCTTCCTTACAATTACAACTCCATATTTCCTCCTTTTTCAGATGTAAACACGCCAGCGCGCATGCACACTGGCACCCCCCCCCCCCCCCCACCACCACCACCACACACACACACAGAGAAAGATACAGAGACAGAGAAACAGAGAGGGGGAAAGGGAGAGAGACAGAGACAAAGACAGAGGGAGACATCTCCAATGCTGTATTGAAGCAAAGGAAAAACTTCTTTTCGCTATGCCCACACAAAAAAGGGGAGGCGTGAACAACACAACAAAAAGGAAAAGAAAAGAAAGAACAAGAAGAACAAAAAGAAATGATAATAAAAATGGTGATGAGAGGAGGAGTGGGAAAACCAAAAGAAAAGAAAAAAGAAGCATCACCTTGATGAATTTTAAACCATGTCTTAAAAAAGGGAGAAACAAGTCTTGTGAAAACTGAAAAGTAAAGAAAAGGAACAGACATAACATCTGTCAACTTGAAAAAAAACATGTTTTGAGAAGAGAGGGAGGAGGGGAGAGAGAAAATAATGCAATGAAATCTGAAAAGCAAACCAGAACCGAAAATATATATATTCCTCAAAAACTAAATGGGAGGAAAAATCAAATAATAATTAAAAAGCAAAGCCAGAAACGAAGGAGAGAGAGAGAGGGAGAGGGAGAGACAGACAGAGAGAGAGAGAGAGACTAAACATCGATATATCGGAGAGAGAGACACACCGGACTGGCAGCCAAGCTGTAGACTGATGAAATGGACGTCCCATTTTTCTTCTTCAGCCGCTCCCCCACCCGTTCTTCTTCTTTGAAATACCGGCTCACCCGGGAACCACCCACACAGTCTCTCCAGCCCAGACACCGTGTCTGTGCCACAGGACTGTAGGTCTGGACAGACTGCGACTGATCCTTTTTAGGATGGAACATTCTTCTTTTGAAAGTAGCACTGTAAGCTTCAAGGACTAGTCACTTTGGTTAGAAGGGATGAATATAAGAGGAGGATGTTGGTGGTGATAAAAGAGAAAGGGAGAGACAGAAACACTGAAAACTGAAAAGGGGTGGGGATCATTTAGTAATTATTAAAAAGCTGAACCCGAAATGAAGTGGAGAGGGAGAAAGAGAGAGCGAAAGAGAGAGACAGACAAACAGGCAGTCAGAGAGAGAGAACCACAAACCCAAGACACAATCACACTGAACCTCCCCAACCCACCCCCTTTCTAATCCTCCCTCCTACTCCCTAGCAGTGAGGAGGGTCGGTCATAAAGCCAGTAATAAACCCCCCACCCCACCCCCACCCCCGAGCCAAAACAAACCCTACGGAATATGCTCATCTATACAACCTTCTATCCTGCATCGGAAATTGATTGAAACAGAACGAAACACAGGTCCCTCACTCGCGGAGAGGATGTCGAAAGAATGTGCCACCCTGCACATCTGATTTACAAACACTGTATTATGGGTAAGACGGATGAGGGAGTGGGTATGGGGAGGGGAGGGTAAGGAGTTGGGGGGGTTGGGGGTGGTGGTGAAAGCTTCATCCAACGGATGCTAGGGTAAAGCATGGACGTAAACGGTCCCCTGTACGTCCATGGGTACAGGGGGGGAAAAAAAGGGGGGGGGGGGGGGGCAGGGGGGCTGGGGAGGGGCGAGGGGAAGAGTGAGGAGGGTTTGGGGAGGGGTCTTGAAGTAGGACGGCCCAGCCGGGCTGTTATTTACCCTTTAATGATCGTGCCACTCGTCCGTTTTTCTCTCTGCGGCTCTGTTAATAAGTGTTGGAGAAAATGTCACAGCAGTGGAATTTATCGTTCGTATTATGCAGTGTGCTAACTGCGCTTTAGAATGTTTTTACCACCATGTGACCAACGAACAGATCTTGATTGTGTTGAATGTGTCAAGTCAAGTCAAAATGATCTTTACTGGGGGTAAAAGAATAAGCTTGTACAGCTTTCTTTTCATCCTGTCCTCTGTGTGTGTGTGTGTGTGTGTGTGTGTGTGTGTGTGTGTGTGTGTGAGTGTGTGTGTGTCCGAGTGCGCGCGTGTGAATGCGTGTGTGTGCATGTGTATGCGTACATGCGTGTATGTGTATATATGTATGTATGTAGGTAGGTGCCCACCCATATGTATAAATGACTAAACAAAACAGACACAGAGAAGAGACAGAGGGAGAGGGAGAGCAGAGACAAAGGCACAGACAGACTGGAAAAAGCTAACAAAGAGAGACAAAAAGAAAAAGAATCACTAAGAGAAACAAAAGACCCGTCTTTGATGAACCAAGCTTTTGTTTGCTTTGCCTCTTGTACACGGAAACAAAACGGGGGGAAGGGGGTGGGGGCGGAGGGGGGTAGACAAACAACAGCAAACAAACCAGTGAATAAAAGACACTGGCTGCACAATAACCAACGACAAAGCCACCCAGCCCGACGGTCCTGACCTATGAACACATTAACCCTCCACCTCCGTCCCGAAACATCCAACCAACTCCTGACCTAAACGAAAACACATGGGCAGTGCTTTGGGCAAACAATAAACCCAATTGTCTCCCCTGCTGTGGCAGTGACCATGGCGTTTCTGTTTTGTTTTGTTGTTGTTGCTTTCTGCTGCTGCTGTAAACACCGCAACAGATGTATGGAATTCCTGTATCGGTTCGCTTTACTCACTTTATGGAGCATAATGTGTCATGCATCATTATGTTGTCTGGAATTAATCTTGTGTGAAATTTCTCTGTGGACGTGAGTTTTGCCGTCGTGAGAAGGTGGAGAACGACGAAGACGACCACGACAAAGGAGATGAAGAACAAGAGGAAAAAGAAGAAGAAGAACAACAACAACAACACGTTCTCTAAGAAGAACAACAACAAGGAGGACAAGAAGAAGAACAACAAAACGAACAACAATCAGAAAAAAACACACCAAGAAAGCAGTCAGTCATATACATTTCACAAAAAGACTTTATTTTGGCCCACTTAACGAGGGAGAAAAATCGATGGCTGCCTCCAACAAAACCACAGACTATACCTTCCTTCATCCTGTTGGTATGGCTGGCACACAACGCCACAGCCCAACAGTGATATGATGGTTATAGGGATCAAAACTCCCGTCAGACTAATAAAAAGAACGTTTTATCACGCTGCCTGATCCACATAACTCCGCCATGTCTGGCCAGCTGCATAAAATTCTGATCTATCAAGGAGCCTGCACATGCTAATAAAATCTTTCTTCCCCACCCCCTCTCTTTTCCTGTGTGTGTGTGTGTGTGTGTGTGTGTGTGTGTGTGTGTGTGTGTGTCCTTTTACGATAAGACTAACAGCCACATTCCAAGAGGAATGTGATATTGGTTTGAGAGCTTCATTTTCCGGGGACAGGAAAATAACATTGACAGGATGTAGGGCACTAGCGTCTTGGACACAGGCATACATACCCCCCTTTTATCTTTTTTGTTTTTCCTTTCGGGAGGGGGTCGAACACATTGTCTGGAACTCCAGCAATGGGAGGAAATCGGACATGGACAGAGTGAGCAGACAGTTTGTCGGTGTAGGGAGATGGGCCTCACAAAACACCAGGCAGGAGAAGGGAGATAAGAAGGAAGGGAAGGTGTGAGCGAGTGGCTTGAAACGGAAGGGAGAAAAGGGTGGAGAGAGGAAGGCTCACAATGTTTTTTTTATTAAAGGGACAATATCATTTTATGAACAGATAATGGTAACCGCAACAAAAAGGTAAAATGAACACGATATATAGAAAGCTGATTTGGATGGAGAGAGAGAGAGAGAGAGAGAGAGAGAGAGAGAGAGAGAGAGAGAGAGAGAGCTGCTCTAGAAAACATTATGCATCCCCCCCCCCCCACCACACACACACACCTACTCCCCTGCTTCTCCCCTCCTTCACCCCGCCATCTCTCCCTCCCTCCCTCTCTCTCCTGTGACACTCCACGAACTACACCCCCCCCCCCCCAAATCCGCATTTTCCAGTTCAACAAAACTCAAACCAGCGGCCGGACGGACCTCCGAAGCCTAAAAACCAAACCCACGGCCCAGGGTTGGGTGTCCCTGAGTGATCTATGCGGCGCTACGTTTACTGAGCGTTAACTCACTCACTCACTCAGTCCAGCCGCTAGCTTTTATCGCTAGAAATGCGATCTTCTCTGTCTTCATCCAGCTCTTCAATCTGAGAACCTCCCGCCCGTAACGTTAATGACGTCATCAGTGGCAAAATGCTGTCATCGTCGCCGCTGTTGTCGTCCGTAAGGAGAGAGTTAAGAATGTTCCTGGATGTATCGCATAATTAGGAACGTTCTCAACGCAATGCAAACCTAGCTCTGCAAAGAACGCTCGTGCAACCCAGACCTGAACACGTCATGAAGATGTCCCACACCACGAAATCCTGGTGCCTCTCGGCAAGGCATCCGATCTGCAGGATTCATGTCAGCCCTGAAATTTGCGAAGTGAGTGTCTGGAGACGGACATAACACCTTGGTGAAAGATGTCCAGGCCATGCTGTACTTACCCTTTCATTTTTCGCCGGCCTCGTGTTTTTTGTTGTAATTGGTTGGGGGAGGGGTGGGGGGTGTGGGGTTTTTTGTTTGTTTGTTTTTGTTTTTGTTTCTCTAAGCCCTTCTTTTCCTGGATCTGTCGTCCGAACGGTCGTGGCTCGGCTTTCAGATGGGTCATAGCGGTCGGGAGGGCTGTGAACAACTTGAGTTTATCTGATTGTCACAGCTGTGATAAAGCAACCACGGGGCTGACTCCGCATCACGCTGAAAGAATACAAACCGTTACAACAATATCCGCTTCTCTCCTCTTCCTTTATCCTGCGGAGCCCATTTCAACAATGTGTTGAATACACCCTTCAAGACAAAAAAAAAAAAGAGTTTAAAACCTTTTCCACAAAACCATTAGCTGTCCCTCTTTAAACATCCGTTTCTTCTGCCCTTTCCTTTCGTACCATTTTGGTTCCCTCTGTCCTCAGCCGTTTGGCATGCACATTAAATATCTCACTCTGTCCTCTTCCATTTGATCGATTCTGTTCAGTCGCAGCTCCCTCTGTCCTTTACACATTTGTCCCGCATTGTCCTTTCAGTCTGTCCCCATTGTCCTTTTTATGTTTGTTCCGCTTTGTCCTATACACATTAATGTTGTTCCCTTTGTCCTTAAACATTTAGGTGTCTCTGTCTTTACCCATTGAGACCATTCTTTCCTTACCCATTTGACAGTTTGCCCACTAGTCTCACTCTGTCATTACCGATTGGGTCTCCTTGGTTTTACCCTCTGTCCGTACATATTTGTTTCCCTCTGTACTTTCCCATTTTAGCCATTCTGTCCTTTCTATTTTTGGCCCCCGTCCAGCCGGGGCCATACACATTTGTCTGCCTCGGTCTTCACACATTTACCCTCGTTTCCCCTTTAGCGGCTTGACCCCTCCGTCCTCACGCATTTGTCTCCCGCTGTCTTTACACATTTGTCTCCCCTTTTCCTTTCCTCTTCGACCCACCCTTTCCTCACCAGCTTTGTCCCCCCCCCCCCCGCCCCCCTCCTTTGTGCTGAACCATTTCGGGTCCTCCGTCCTTATCCATTTTGCCCTGTTTCTTGATCCGGTCCGTGAATTCATCAGTGGAGCAATCTCATCCGAGCAGCCTAAAATCAGATTTACGGGCGATATGGAAATGTCCATAACCAGAACGTCCTTTTGTGCCTTCCTGCATCTGATTGGCACACACAGCATTAAAGGGGGTGAGGGGAGGTGGAGGGTGGGTGGGGGTAATCATGTCTTTCCGTTTGTGTGATGAAAGCGGGAAGATAAAGACGGGACTTGAAGCGAGATAGTTATGCCCGGCAGTAATCATCCCACTTCTTCATTTGTTTTAATCGGGTTTCGGAAATCGTTAGCTGTTCCGTGTTCATCGATATCATTTACAGATTCGTCATGGACGTTGATGATTTTAGACTCTAACATTATGAAGAAAGGAAAATGCAGGCGAACATCGTGTCATGGTTATAAAGCTGTGTTAATTCTGGACCACATTCATGACCAAAATCAACCCAATGCGCTTCACCAATAAGCAGCGAATCTTCGATATCTGGTGTGAGTGTGAGTGTGCGTGGGTGTGTGTGTGTGTGTGTGTGTGTGTGTGTGTGTGTGTGTGTGTGTGTGTGTGTGTGTGTGTCCCTCTATCACACACACACGCACGCACACACGCGCGCGCGCGCACACACACACACACACACACACACACACACACACACACACACACACAACAAAGATGACAACATAAATTTACTTACATCGCATCTACGAATCCATTTGGAAGAGAAATACCTTAATCATCTAAAGATTTTTACAGACGGCTCTGTTGTAAATGATAGAGCTGGTGCTGCTTTCGTTATTCCAGACCTTAACTTTCAAAACTCTTTTCAACTGGGAGAGAATAAGTCCATCTTCACAGCTGAACTCATAGCAATTCTTATGGCGTTAAATTTCATGATATCCTTTCCGAAAACTATATTTCAGATTCTATTTTGTGTTGATTCTAAATCAGCTCTTCACGCTATTGAACTCATAAAAGAAAACCGGTTAGGTATGAACTCATTATTGAAATTAACCATTTGATTCACTAACTCTTATTAAGAGGCTCTCACATAACCTTTTGCTGGATTCCTTCTCATTGCGGTTTTTACTATAATGAAAAAGTTGACATTTTGGCTAAAAAAAGGAGCTAGAAGCTCCACAAAGGAGTTAGATTTAAATATTTCGCTTTCTCTACAGGAATGTTACACCATGGTAGAAAAAGTCCAATGGTCAAAATTTCAGTTTGAAGAAAAACACACCGGTAACTCGGAGTTACATAAGAACGAACATACAGAAAATGTATGGTTTCATGGGAAAACATTACCATAATGATTTTCATAAGAGGCAAATCATTTCTCTAATCTGCAGATGGAAAATGAATTGTTTTAAGACAAAATATGTCAGTAATGTTTCTTGCATCTGTGGTGCTCACATAACAGCCGATCATATACCAACTTGCGATATGTTAAAGTCTCAAATCCCTGAACTGAAATCATCTTCAGTGTTGACGATCTTCAGCAGTCCATTGCTAATGTATGACTTTTTCAACTCCTTGCTAAATAGTCCAGTTGGTTCGCTGTTGTTAGTTTTCCATTAGAAATGTGTTATATTGTTATGATGTTTTGTTTATTTTTAAACAAAACTTAAATCAATAATTTTCACACACACACACACACACACACACACACACACACACACACACACTTACTTTCACTTACTCGTATGCGTACACAGTAATCCCCGCCTTCCTCCAACTCGATTTTTTTCCTTCCCTCGTCTTATATCACAGTGAAAAGACGTTAAACTAAAGAACGAACGAACGAACGAACGAACACACACACACACACACACACACACACACACACACACACGCAAATTTATTCCTTCCCAAAGCCCATCCGATCCCGTACAGTGTCCACTATTCTAGTCTCTTAATCTTTTAGGAAGGAATAAACGTGGGCCCCTGTCAGCGAGATGTGCCAGGATGGCAGAGAGATATGGAGAGCCCATCGCCAGGGATCAACAAGGCGGTGTGTGCACACCGGATGATGGAGTCTGTGGGCGCCAATGTACGAGGTGTGGACAAAGCTGGAGATTTATGTGGAACACGGCGACCCAGCAGTTGTGTGCTTGAAAACAGCAGCGTATCTCAGTCTGTAAGCTCCGAGAATGCAGCACTCTGGGTGACATCCCATGAGGTGTGGGGTGCACAACACGGTGATCTTTTTGTGTGCGTAGGGGTCTGTGTGTGTGTGTGTGTGTGTGTGTGTGTGTGTGTGTGTGTGTGTGTGTGTGTGTGTGTGTGTGTGGCTGTGTGTGTGTGGTGTGGTGGTGGTGGTGTGTGTGTGTGTGTGTGTGTGTGTGTGGTGTGTGTGTGTGTGTGTGTGTGTGTGTGTGTGTGTGTGTGTGTGTGTGTGTGTGCGCGCGTGTGTGTGCGTGGGTGTGTGTGTGTGTGTTCTTTTTTCTTTTGTTTTCTTCTTTTCACACGGAACATGATATTGCGGTCCCTGGAGCTGTACCGTACAGTTGTGCGTAGACACTGGGACTGGCTGAATCCACAATGGAAGAGCAGGCGATAGGCTGAACTGAACACGGCCCCGGCTGGCCCGCCACCTCACCAGACCTCTGGCGCCGCTAAGGTTCAGCTGGGTGAGCAACTCATCCACAAAACATTATTCAACGTCTGCATCTCAACATCAGCAACCCCACCCCCGCTTTTTTTTAAAATCATTTTTCCTTCTCAATATATCTTCATTACCCGGCTTTCTCACCATAAACGGGATTAGTATTTGAAGCGGGAGAACGGATAACTTATTCAAATCGCTTGAAAGGCGGGTTTATCCACTGAATGCATATTGTTTAAACTGCGCCGAGTGAAGGATGTATGAAACAGGGCGGATTGGGCAATCGCAGGTCATACAGACCTGTGTATGAGGGTCACCTTTTTGTGTGAAAAATGCCCAAAACCTCCCCTCCTATCTTAGGTTTCGGCATCGATTTAGACCTTCATGAATGCGTGTACGCCATGACATATTCGTCTTCTGCTGTCAAACAGCTCAGGAGTTATTGACCGACGCGCAGGCCCCCGTCCTCTCGAGTGATATTTCAATTCCATGTTGCAGTCAACCGGATGTCGGCCTTTTCATAGAACTTGATGATAGAGTTCGGAAGTTTTCTAGTTATCAGAACACACTTCAATGCGTATATAAAACAGTTGGATGTTTCTATCTTTCAACTTGAATTCAAAGCTTTTCAATTCAGTCTGTGTTCTTTAAGCATTGGAAGTTACCAAATAAACGTTTGTGCGCGCGCGCGTTTGTGTGTGTGTGTGTGTGTGTGTGTGTGTGTGTGTGTGTGTGTGTGTGTGTGTTGTGCAAACGCGCGCGTATGTGTGTGTGTGTGTACGTGCGTACGTGTGTGCGTGCGTGCGTGCGTGCGTGTGTGTGTGTGTGTGTGTGTGTGTGTGTGTGTGTGTGTGTGTGTGTGTGCACGCGCGCGCGCGTATCAAATATGTACTGTCTGTGAGGGCGCGTGCGTGTGCCCGCATCTACCCCACGAGCACACGTACTATGCTCGCCAAAGTACAGGAAAAAGATGGATGACGAGCGCCACAGAAAGCAACCTCCGACTCCACGGCAGCGCAACGGAGAAAGATCAGCAACAAGACAGTGATTGGCTGCAGCCCCGACAGGCTTGTTCTGGCCGCCATGTCGTCGCTTCTTCATCTCTTGCACGCTTCTTCAATTGAGGGGTGTGTGAAGGCTACAAATGGTCTGCTGGTCTTTCATAAGTCGATACCATACATCTTCATTCACCAAATTGAAAACTGATTGTTTATTTTCATAACTGAATCCTCGCTTCTTCTTCTCTTGCATGCTTCTTTCATTAAGGGGTGTGTAATGGTTACAACTGGTCTGCTCGTCTTTCGTAAGTCGGTACAATACATCTTCATTCATCAATTTGAAAATCAATTGTTTATTTTCATGACTGCAGTTATGATGCACACCTTATTCTCCTATCCTTCGAAGCTAAAAATAATCAATCTGCAGCAGTACCCAGAGCGATCACTTCACAGTTTTGGAGACAACTGAGTCGATCCGTTGATGTGTAATCCTGACTGCTATCCTCGGGGAGACACATTTCTCTGTTGATGTGAACTCTGCTTCAGTACTTTGCAAGGCGAAACAAAAACTGGAGGGGAAAAACTAAGATGCTCAGTCCACTGTCTTGAGACACGTATGTTTATAGTCTGATGACATCAGTTTGTCTGAGGACGTACGTTATTGCCTCATCCACATGAGTAGCAAACAAACGACCTACGGATCCAGAGAGGGTGTTAATCTTTTTGTTGCTTCACTCGAACTCGGGACTTGTTCCAAAGCCTGAACTCTGCCAACCAGCTAATCTCTCCGCATCAGCTGGATGGGTCTTTTACACCCATGCAGTTCATAGAACCGTTTTAGAACTCAAATATCTACAAAGTCTGTCATTTGGAATTTGGAAAAAAAAAGAGATTTTGGTGCAGCAAGCTGTACTCTATGCTGGCAGTTTGCGAAGCTATGGACAAACAGAAACACAAACACAGAAACACGAGCGCTGCTCGCTTTTTTCTCCCCCTCCCTCTTTCTATTTGATGCGCGCGCGCGCGCGCACGCAGGCACACACACACACACACATGTACACGCCCGCCAGCCCACGCACCCACACACATAAAAAACACACTCTCCCACACTCACTGCTCAATATCACTCCACCAGTCCCAAGTTTCCACAAAAGACATGGAATCCTCTGGACACCAGGACAATGGGCAATGCCTGGGAAAGGAGCAGCATGTTGCGAATGCTGCTCTTCAACTCCGCTCCCCCACTGCCCTCACATGGCCACTGGCAAAGACCCGCTCCCATCGACCCACTGCCCGTGACACAAGTGTTCAAGAAGCATGTCTTCCACCAGCACCGGAAAGAAAACGCAGAAATGCAAACGAAGTCACGCGCATGCACGTACATTACAGACGCACGTGCACAACAAACCAACGCCTGTCTGTCCCCCACCCCTACGCCCCTACCTCCACCCCCCAACCACCCCTGTCCACTCTCTCTCTCACACACACACACACACACAAACATCACACACACACACACACACACACACACACACACACACACACACACACACACACACACACTGTAGCGATGATAGTCACACAGAGAGGTGGAGATGGAGAGGAAGAGGAAGGATGGGGTTGGATGGATGTCGGGAGGATAGTGGAGATAGGAAAGAGGGAGAGAGAGAATAAGTGTGTGTGTGTGTTTGTGTTGTGTTGTGTGTGTGTGTGTGTGTGTGTGTGCGTGCGTGCGTGCGTGCGTGCGTGCGTGCGTGCGTGCGTGTGTGTGTGTGTGTGTGTGTGTGTGTGTGTGTGTGTACTAATGTGTGTATGAGTTTGTCTTTTTGTTTGGATAATATAGACTCGTCTTCTTCTCCCCTCTTCGAATTGCATTATCAAACATCTTGCCGAACACCTCACACACACACGCACACAGACACACACTCGTTCTCCTTTCCCCCCATTTCTCTCTTCCTCTGCCCTGGAGACAGGAAAGAAAGACAGAGAGAGAGAGAGAGAACAAACATGTACTGAGTGAAAGTTTCAAATCCCAGTGCTTTCACAAAAGGTCATTTTAGAGTCACTATCCAACCTCCAGTTAGACAAAAAAGGCAAATGGCTAAGCTTACATTCGGGATATCAAACAACGAACAGGACAGGAAAAAGAAAAACAATCGAGAACTGGTGATGCCAAACACGTCCAGCGAAAGTTCACTCAAAACTTGTAATCAGTCTGAAGGGGCTGAGGTGAATAGCCGTTCTGGCCAATGCACTTGTTTACCCTTTTGTTAGCGACATCCTTCACATCATGTAAAGGTCACCAAACAACATCGCCCTTGCTTTTTGGTGGGAATTGGATTTCTTCAGTGTTGCGAAAGAATTCATGTTTCATATTAGTTTTTCGGGTTGTTGTTGTTGCTGTTGTTAATACGAAACATTCTCACGTTTGGTTTTTTGTATCAGCAGACATTTTCATCGCATGCAATACTATTACGCGGAAATGAAAACTTGTTTTCACAAAAAAGCTAACATACTGGAGGGGAAAGGGTGTCATCTTACAACTGACTGTGAAACGATGAACTGGAAAGAGATAGCACTCTGAAGAGAATAGTTTCAGAGCCTGGGGAAGGGGGAGAGGAACGAGTGGAGTCAGGGCTAACTGGTACCTACTGCCAACAGTCTTCAGGAATTCCTGCTGGCTGCAGACAGAACCTCGTTATTTCTGTTCCTTTGTTCAGAACAAATCCGTAGTTCTTTCCTATGAGGTAGAGAGGGTGGGAGGAAGGCAGAATGCAAAAGGGTCCTTAACGAAAGTCCTTTGTATCTTAAGAATGAGAGATGAATAGGGACGGTGCAGGGGGTGGGAGGGGTGTGTGTGTGAGAAAGACAGAAGAAACACAGACAGAAGATAGACACAGAGACAAGGAGACATAGAGACAGCCATAGACTGAAAACATATATAAGCCACTGAGCTGGTAAGTCGGTACACACTCAACACTACACAACCCACAAATCTATTACGGACAGGAAAGTCATCCACACTCTCAGCTGGCCCCCAACTCTCCCCTTCAGTGTTGAAGGCAGGGGCCGCCACTCTGGCTGGTCTACCTCGTTCGGGCGGACGCCAGGAGAACAGACAGTCGGAGAGAACATAGAATGAAAGGAATTCATCACCGATAGATGGTATACATGAGAGAGAGAGAGAGAGAGAGAGAGAGAGATTCACAGTCAGCTTGGAGCCCTCCGTCAAATAAAAATAGTGTTGTCAGGGGTAATGGGCCTGAACGTCATGTGTTTGGTCGGAGTTAGTTTTTGCCCCCACCCCCATCCACCGCTCCATAAAAATGAAATCTGTCGTCTTTCGCATGTTCGCTGATCGTTGCCATTTTCCTCTTTCCATCTCCTGGCCCTCACCTACCTTGTATCTCTTTCTAAAACACAATCTCGACATCCATCTCTGTCTGTCTGTCTGTCTGTCTCTCTCTCTCTCTCTCTCTCGTGTGTGTGTGTGTGTGTGTGTGTCTGTGCGCGCGCGCGCGTACGTGCGTGCGTGCATTCGTGCGTGTGTGTGTGTGTTTACGCGTGCGTACGTGCATGCGTGTACTTGCGCATAGGCGCACGCACGTGCTTATATATATCAATGGCACACATTCTTTTTACAGTAGCACCACCACTCTCCTTCTCTCTTGTTTCCTTCTAACCAAAGTGACTGGTCCTGGAAGCAGTTACAACGCCACTTTCAAACGAAGAGTGTTCCCCCCACACAGACCATTCACGGTCCTCAGTCCAGACCTACCAGCCAATAGTCACCAACAGTCCTGTGGCACAGACACGGTGTCTGGGCTGGAGAGAGTGCGTGGGTGGTTCCCGGGTGAGCCGGTATTTCAAAGAAGAAGAACGGGTGGGGGTGCGGGAAGAAGAAAAATGGGACGTCCATTTCATCAGTCTACAGCTTGGCTGCCAGTCCGTGTGTGTCTCTCTCGCCGATATATCGATGTTTTGTTAACTCTCTCTCTCTCTCTCTCTCTCTCTCTCTCTCTCTCTCTCTCTCGTGCTTCTTCTTCTTCTTCTTCTAACATCCCCACTCAGTTTTAGTTGTGCTTTTTTTCTGTCCACACTGGACGCATTGACTGAAGTGACCTTTCAACGGGGAGTCCCATGAACATATTTATTTACATCAAGTATGGTAAATCCTCCAGTCAGCGGCTTTCGTTCTAAAAATTAATCAAGCACTGGATTGGTTCCTGTCCAGCAGCAACAATACCCCAGCATGGTAATTGTCTGGACTCTGTGGTGCTTTACGAGGGATGCTGGCTTGCGCAAACGCCGCAAAAAGGCTTGTTCTTTGCCAGCTCGACCACGTCCCCCCCCCCCCCGCCCCCGCCCCCGTAAAATTCACTGCACACTCTGTTAAATAAGGCAGAGGGAGTGTGCTGAGCGAGAGAGAGAGAGAGAGAGAGAGAGAAGTGTGTGTGTGTGTGTGTGTGTGTGTGTGTGTGTGTGTGTGTGTGTGTGTGTGTGTGAGAGAGAGAGAGAGAGGGAGAGAGAAAAAGTAAGCCTGCTTCTGCTGCAATCACCACTTTTTCACTATAAAAAAAAAACAACAAAAAAACAAAAACAACCGAATTAACTATTGGCTAGTTTAGATATTTCCTCGTTCTGGCGGAAGCCACTGGAGATCAGACAGTCCAGAGGATAGAGCAGTTCCAGTTTAGCTGTAAAGGGTGTGGCCAAAACGCGCGGACTGATCCACATACCACACACATCATCTGCTAAAAAAGATTTTAAAACAACAACAACAACAACAACAAAAAAAACAGGAGTAGGTGGCAGACCTTGGCATACACCCAGCACGCTGGTCAGACCTTGTGAAACACAGCGAAAAGAGGAGGGATGATGCACCAGATACTGTTGGCGAGGGAAAAGGGAAGGGGAGGGAGGGGAAACAGAGAGAGGGAGAGAGATGGGCGTGGGGGGGGGGGGGGGGTCAGGGAGAAATCTATAGTCAAGTCTTCTGCCAAAAAAAAAAAAGTTGCAAGTGTCCGGTTTCGAGGTACGTCAGGCAGGACGCCAACTCAACTCCCACCCACCCACCCCCCTTCTCTCTACCCAATTCCACCCCCCTCTCTCCCATTCCTTTGCTCTCTCTCTCTCTGTGTGTGTGTGTGTGTGTGTGTGTGTGTGTGTGTGTGTGTGTGTGTGTGTGTGTGTGTGTGTGTTCTTACCATTCTCCCAAAGGGTGCTTGGACTTAAAGTGCTGGCGTGACAGGTCCTTAAACGTGAAGCGCCAGTGACAAAAGAAGAGGTTGCCCCAGAGGAGACAGTAGGCCCAAACTTCCAGCCAGATATAACAGCGATGGTCCTCAGTCTAGACCCAGCAGGCAGTATTCTCCCAACATTCGGACATCTGGGTTTTAGAGGCCATTTTTTGTGCTCGAGTTTTTTGAGTCCACCACCCTCCCCCCTCTTCTTCTCAAAACAGAAAACGTGAACGTCTTTTTCACCAATCTGTTTCCCGGCTGCCTCTTCCTTTAGCTTTTTTTTACGCTTTGAGAGTATGAAGTCTGTGGATTGAAAGTATAAGACACTCTCTCTCTCTCTCTCTCTCTCTCTCTCTCTCTCTCTCTCTCTCTCTCTCTCTCTCTCTCTCTCTCTCTCTCTCTCTGTGGTTATTCTATGGTTTGAGAGTATGAGACCCATTTCTTGTTGCGTTGTCCTGCTCTGCATGGCCGCGGATTAGAACTGATTGGACGGTCACAATAGCCGAGTGGTTAAAGCGTTGGACTTTCAATCTGAGGGTCCCCGGTTCGAATCTCGGTGACGGCGCCTGGTGGGTAAAGGGTGGAGATTTTTTCCGCTCTCCCAGGTCAACATATGTGCAGACCTGCTTAGTGCCTGAACCCACATCGTGTGTATACGCAAGCAGAAGATCAAATACGCACGTAAAAGATCCTGTAATCCATGTCAGCGTTCGGTGGGTTATGGAAACCAGAACATACCCAGCATGCACACCGAAAGCGAAGTATGGCTGCCTACATGTCGGGGTAAAAATGGTCATACAGGTAAAAGCCCACTCGTGTACGTGCGAGTGAACGTGGGAGTTGCAGTCCACGAACGCAGAAGAAGAAGGATAACTACTTGGACGCAACACTACAACTTCTTAAATGTCTTGCCATTTGCATCCACACAAAAAAAAAGTAACGCTATGATACTGTAGTTTACCTGTTGTCAATATTTTTGTGCATGTTTCATTATATATGAGTCATGACCTGGGTGCGGCCCGGCCCCCTTAGAGTGCAAGGAGTTAAGGGCCTAAACACTTGACTGACGGGGGCTTCTTCTCTTAAGACCTTGTACTGTCCAGCTCTCCCTTTCTTGTCACATATTGATGACACTTATGATAACCATAATGGATGAGATATTAGAACGCACAGCATTGTGTACATGTGTCATCCCTTTCATCCGTGACGGGCTTACTCATGACTGTTTTGAACTTAAGTGAGTCTGCCTACAAGTCGTTGAACAACTCTTGCTCGTGGTTCTGACAAAATCTGATGTGATAAGAAACTCTAGGAAGAGCTGGACAGCACAAGGTCTTCAGAAGAGAAGCCCCCCTCAGTCAAGTGTTCCGGCCCTCAATAGTTCATTCTTCGTTCGCATCCCTCTCCCCTCTCTGCTCCTCCTTTTCCTTCACTCACTGAGTGACTGACCGAATAAACACAAGTGCCAGACACGCAGCTGGCCATGGAGAAGCCGCTGGCAGTCTGGAAACAATCCTTGGACAGCGATGTTTCGTCAGGTCTCAACACGTCAGACACAAACACACACCAACGCCCCAGACAAGGGAGTGGGGCGAGGAAGCCTGAATATGATGTGGCTGTGTTTGGTGAAATTAGTTTTGTTTACCAGACTGAATTTGATGTGGTCATGTTTGGTGAAATTAGTTTTGTTTACCAGACTGAATTTGATGTGGTCATGTTTGGTGAAATTAGTTTTGTTTACCAGACTGAATTTGATGTGGTCATGTTTGGTGGAATTAGTTTTGTTTACCAGACTGAATTTGATGTGGTCATGTTTGGTGGAATTAGTTTTGTTTACCAGACTGAATTAAGGACGTAGACTTGTCGTGATGTTTACCAATCTTTCTCTGTTTGTTCCCCTCTTCCCCTACCGCCATCCATCTTCTTTCATTTTGCTGATCACTATTGTCGCTTACCACGCACCCACCACCTTCTTGATGGGGACACGTTGAAGTGAACTGACCATCTGATTCCTTCACAGTGACCCTTCTTCCTTCATAGTTTGGGTCACCAGTCTCCAGTACTCCCCAATCACCCGCCACCACTAAATCCCCGCCCGCAACGCCCTCAGAACACACCAGCAAGGAGAAATACTGAGTTTGTACGCTGTTTGATTTCTTAAAATGAAATAAATTTCCATTGGTCACTTGCTTGCTTTATTTTCTGTGCACGATTGTGTTGAGCGAACTGATGTTTATCTCGTTAGGAGCGAGGGACCGACTGGCAAGTTCTGGGCCAGTGTGGGTCAGCAGGCTTCAGCCCAAACCTAATCAATCAGTCAGTGACTTGGTTCCTGTCCAGACACACCAACACCCCGGCGGGCCAACTGTCTGGACTGTGGCGTTTTACGAGGGATGCCGTGATCCTCAAACACCACAACTGGCTTGTTTTGGGTTTGTTGTTGTTGTTTTCGCCAGCTCCCACCATGTTCTCACTGTTCACCGAACAGTTAATGAGAGAGAAAGAGAGAGAGACAGACAGACAGAGAAACAGAGAGATACAAAGAGAAATAACGTGTGTGTGTGTGTGTGTGTGTGTGTGTGTGTGTGTGTGTGTGTGTGTGTGTGAATGAGTGTGTGCGCGTGCGCGTGCTTGTGGTCCACTCTTCTCTTCTACCTTCTTTTCATGTGGGTATTGATTGGATTGAAACGACGCACTCACTGATCCTTGGCAGATTTGCCCCCCCTCCCCCCCGTTTGTTGTTTTTTGTTGCTGGTGGTGGCCGATTTCGCAAAATACACGGAGCACTGCTGCAGCTTGCTCTTCAGGGCATCGTTACTCCTCACCTTTTTTTCCCTTTTGTTATTTTTATTTTCTTATTTGCTGTCTTTCTTTTCTTTTTTTTTTTACTCCTTTGTTCCCTTCTTTCTCTCTTTTCCTTTGTCTACAAAATTATGTTGTTTGCCTTCTCTTTGTTTTCATTCTACTTTGCACTCAAGATAACCAAGAAGTCTTAACTGACACCTGAAGCCTAGAACTGGTCGACATAGACGTTTGAATGGACAATTTTTATCATGACTACCGACTTTATATTTTATAGAAGGAAGGAAAAGAAGGGAGGAAAGGGGGATGGGGGGGGAGGAGGGGGGGGGGGGGCGGGGGGGAGACAGACAGACAGACAAACGGACAGAAAGGTAGACAGACAGAAAATTTTGTAAGTTATTATTTGTGAACATCGAGTGGAAGGGGGACCTTGATCCTCGGAGGTGAAGTAATAATGCTCCTCGGATGTTGATATAATGCTCTCTCTCTCTGATTCTCCCTCCATGTGTCTGTGTGCTTCTCAGTCTGATACCCTCTCTCTCTCTCTCTCTCTCTCTCTCTCTCTCTCTCTCTCTCTCTCTATTTCTTCGTGTCTATCTGTCTCTCACTTTCCCACCTTCTCTCTGCCTCTGTCTGTGTGTGCGTGCGCGGGTGTGTGTGCGCGTGCGTGTTGGCGCATGCATGCGTGCGTGCGTGCGCGCGCGCGCGCGTGTGTGTGTGTGTGTGTTTGTTTCTCTATGTGACTGGTCTTAACCTCCCACCCTCTCTCTCTCTCTCTCTAAAACACACACACACACACACACACACACACACACACACACATTCTTCCACCACCCCTCTCTTTTAGACGTAGAGGGAAGGACGGAAATGAGACATCAGCAGGTTTCAGGAAGCTACCCACCCCAATCAGGCAGAGTGGTGACTAGGCAGAGCTACCCAACGCTGATCAATGGTTTGTACAGATAACATCCACTCCACCCCCCCAAACCCCCACTTCTTCAGGCACATGTCAGCACATCATGGCATGCCACCAGTTCCTTTCCGCCAAATGCCCAGTCTTCCGTCACAAGAAGAGAACAGGAGAGAGAGAGGGGGGGGTGGGAGAGGGGGGAGAGACAGACATACAGACAGAGAGAGAGACAGAGAGAGAGAGAGACAGAGAGACAGATACGGAGAGAGACAGACAGACACATGCCAGACAGACAGTCGGACAGATACAGCGAGAGAGAAAGCGAGAGACAGAGACACAGAGATAGAAACAGAGAGAGAGAGACAGAGAGAGATTAAGAAGATGGGGAAAAACATGGTATAACGCAGAACAAAAACACACAACAATGCAAAGATGAAGAAACAGGCAAATCAAGAAGCAGGCAAAGAGACACAACGTGAACGAAAGAAATGACAACAGAAGAATAAGCAGGATAAACAAACACGGATAAATGTCAAGTAAAAGAAAGACACACAACGGGGGAAAAAGGGGGCAGAAAATGAATTAACACAGAGGAAAGTACAAAAAGACAAAGAAACAAAGGGGAAGCTTCAGGAAAAAAAAACAGAAAAAGAAACAAGAATAAAGACAAAATAAAAGGGAGGAGTGTGAAGGTCAAGACGGGGATGAAGGGGGAGCTGAAAAAATGGGAGAAGAAGAAGAAGAAGAAGAAGAAGAAGAAGAAGTAGAGTAGAAGAAGAAGAAGAAGAAGAAGTAGAGAAGTAGAAGAAAGGCAAATTCAAATGAAGGAAATTGATGGTCAAGACGGGAGTGAAGTGAGGAAGAAGATGATGACGATGATGACGATGGATGATGATGATTGGTGATCATTGAAGATGAAGAAGAAGAATGAGAAGAAGAAGAAGAAGAAGAAGAAGAAGAAGAAGAAGAAGAAGAAGAAGAAGAAGAAGAAGAAGAAGAAAGGCAAAATCAATTGAAGGAAATTGAAGATCAAGACGGGAAGAAGATGAAGATGATGACAATGGATGATGATGATGGTTATGATGATTGGTGATCATTGAAGAAGTGTGTGTGTGTGTGTGTGTGTGTGTGTGTGTGTGTGTGTGTGTGTGTGTGCGTGTGTGTGTGTGTGTGTGTGTGCGTGGGTGTGTGTGTGTGTGTGTGTGTGTGTGCGTGTGTGAGAGTGTGTGTGTGAGTGTGTGTGTGTGTGTGTGTGTGTGTGTGTGTGTGTGTGTGTGTGTGTGTGTGTGTGTGTGTGTGTGTGTGCACGGATGATGATAGAGCATGGGGTGGAATTATGATCCTTTTCGCAAGGAACGCTCCCAGCGTTCAAACGACATAATCGTTTCAGACAGGCAAACGGCAAGCAGAGAGCTACATGACACGACACCGAAATCCATGCATCGGTTCCAAGCATACGCGCGCTTGTGCACACACACACACACACTCACTCACTCACTCACTCACTCTCTCTCTCTCTCTGTTTCTCTGTCTCTCTCTCTCTCTCTCATTCGGCCTATATCTGCCTATCCCCGCCCTTTCTCTCATGTACACGTACCCGCTCGCATGATATACTTAAACACACACACACACACACACACACACACACACACACACACACACACACACACACACACACACAGAGGGCGGTGAGACGGAGGAGAGAGACAGAGACAGAGACACAGAGAGAGTCCATATCTCAATTAAAGGACCCATCATTTTCGCCAGGCCGGATGAAAGGACACAGCTCGTCAAGATCCATGGGATTCAGCCCGTTGCTATTACTGGTTGGAGGTAATACCCAACATACACGCACGTGCTGCCAAATACGTAGTAAGACAAGGAGACAGACACGCTGGCAGGCAGACAGACAGAGAGGCAGAGACAGAAACAGACAGACATGGAAATGGGCAAAGTGAGTGAGACAGAGATAGATAATAAGTTGGGTTGTTTTTTTTAATACAGGGAAAGGCAAACGACCCACTCGAGACGACATCTCCCCCCCCCCCCCCCCGCCCCCCCCCACCACCACACACACACACCTCCACGCACACTTCCAACTCCCACTCATTCCCCTTTTTTTCTTCTACAATTCATTTCTCCCGAGTCTGCCTTCTTTTTTTTTAACCAACTCTCCCCCCTCACCCTCACACCGACCGCCTACACCTCCACCCACACACACCCCCTTCTCCACCATCCCCACCCCCCAACCCCCCCGCACCACCCGCCTCCTTTGGTATGAAAGAGACGAGGTTTTCTACGGTCTTCTTGGTTGGAAAAAGAAGACGTTCTTTGCTGAAAAAAAAGAAAAAAAATACACAAAAAACAGAGAGAGAAACGACAACTGGTGCTGAAATGCCCACATGGGACAGTACGTGTGCGTGTGAGTGTCTCTGTTGTGTTATTATATGTGCGTGTGTGTTTATGCGTGCATTTGCAAGTGAAAAAGTGCGCTTGAGATACATACATACACACATACATACATACATACATACATACCTAGAGAGTAGATATTTTATATAGCGAGTGGGTATTTTGTTGTGTTTTGAAGGTAACAGATAAAGCATACGTAATTTTTCATCTTGCTATCGAAAATGAACAAAAAGAACAACAAACAACAACAACAAAAAGGGGGATGCGGGTTGAAAATATAGTGGATATTTTGTCACGTTTTGAGAGTAACAACTAAAGCATACATACTTTTTCACTTTGCTCTCGAAAATAAACAAAAAGAAAAAAAAAGAAAAAGAAAAAAAAGACAAAAAGGAACGTACAAGAGAAATTCAAAAGATAAAAGAAATGAGAAAGGCAGAGACAGAGACAGAGAGGTGAAGAGAGAGAGAGAGAAAGCGTTCATCTTCTTCCAGGATCCTTAAGTGAGAGACAGACGGACAGACGGGTGTGCGCTTTCGCACAGAGCACAAAGCAGACACAGAACGAGCGAGACACCAGGGGAAACGGACAGCTGTTACTGGAGAAGTGGGAGAAAAACAACTTTTGTTTTCTGTGTGCTTTTTGTCTGCATATCTACAACATCGATATTCAAGAACTCTTTCCAACAAAGAAAAGAGAGAGAGTGTGTGTGTGTGTGCGTGTGTTTTGAGGAGGGAGGCGATGTGTTTGGGTGGGTAGGTGTGGGTGTTTGTAAGTGTGCGGGTTTGTGAGTGTGTGTGCGTGTGTGCGTGCGCGCGCGCGCGTGTGTGCGTGTGCGTGCGTGCGTGCGCGCGCGCGCGTGTGTGTGTGTGCATGTGTGTGTGTGTGTGTGAGTCCGCGCGCGCGCGCCCATGGCGCATTGCAGAATGTCGCAACATCTCAAATTGGGAACACTGGTCAGGTGGACGATTCTCTGCAGGATGAATTAATACCAAATCATGCGGAGGTCATGTTTCTCGTGGAATATCCTGGACCCCTGACACAACAAAGATCATAATCATTACGGCTGCTGCTGCTGCCTTCGATCGATGTTAACAAAGTTAATAAATAAACAGATTATGGGTAATTTCTACGACAGCGTTTACTCTTCACTTTCCTTTCCTTCATGGCAAGGGAGGGAGCTTGTATTGAAGCTTAAGTGTTTGTTTTCTTTTACCTATTTAGTTAGTTGGTTTGGTTACTTGGCTGGTTATTCATCTATTCACCCATTCAATCATTTTTGAAGTTTAGAAATAACATGTTCTCCTTTTCTTCTGGTATCGGACATATACTTGTTTTCCTTTTCTTGTGAATTCTGCCATTGACCTTTTTTTTTCTCTGTGGTCTACACATCATTATCATCATTCCTTCACCCATCCAGCTCTCAAACAGGGAGATGGAGACAGAGACAAGAGAGACAGACAGACAGACAGACAGAGACAGAGAGAGACAGACAGACCAATAGACAGAGACAGGCAAACAGATATACAGACAGAGAGACAGACAGACCGACAGACACAGACAGACAGACAGATAGACAGACAGACCGACAGAGACAGACAGACAGACAGACAGGCCGACAGACAGAGAGAGACAGACAGACAGAGAGACCGACAGACAGAGACAGACCGACAGACAGACAGAGAGACCGAGACAGACAAACAGACAGACCGACAGACAGACAGAGACAGAATGGTGGGGTAGAAACAGGCAAGAAGATACAGAAACACAGAGAGAGAGAGAGAGACAGAGACAGAGGTGACAGACAGACAGAGGCAGAGACAGGGACAGAGAAAAAGTGGGAAGGGGGAGAGGCGTTGTGAAATCTGACGGAGTATAAAATCCGATCCTCAAAGAGACTCTTAAACCTCTCGGACTGTTCGTCTCCATTTCCTTCCTTTCTGGGGCCTCATGCCCAAACCACCCGACTCGTTCATCATGAAGCTCAGAACTCATGTCTCACTCTCTGGCAACTGACAACCAACCAGATGTTTTCTACTTCCTCCTTCCCAAGTCGTCTCCCTCCCTCTCTCCCTCCACACACGCACACACTGCTAATCAACCGCTGTTGAGGTTTGAACTCACGTCCTCCCTCTTGCTCACGGTGCCTAAAGCCTAAAACGTGGCCCCCGGCTTTCAATAATCAGTGCAGTTTCATACCAGGGGATTGAAAAGCAATAAATGTAATCATAAATTTTCAAACTAGGTGATAAATATACAAGAGAACTTTCATTTTTATCCTCCTCCTCCTCCTCCTCACCAATATCAACAGCATCACCATCACCATCGTCACCATCATCAATATTATCATCATCATCGTCATCATCATCATCATCATCATCATCATCACCCACCAAGAACAGCAGCGGCACCACCAATGCCCTGTGTCATCTTCAACATCACAAGCCATGAACGACCGAGAAGGAACAACAACGTCCGGCGTTCATCATCCACGTCGGCATCGATTTTACCCAACGGGTCGGCTGTGGGGGTCTCTTTCAATTATGCATATTTGATTTAATAGGGGGCTGCAGTCCTATTCTTCCACAAGCACCCGAGCCAATCTTATGAATTTTATGTTCGGTTTTCCAAACGGCCGAGAAGAAAAGGAACAACTTTCTTCTGACGCAAGTCCGATTACGTGCTTTGGAGTAGGAAAGAAAGTGAAAGAAAAAAAAATTCAGGGGAAACGATTCGGTGAGAGATGATGGAAGCGGAAATTATTTATCAACAAACACCAACCAAACACACACACACACACACACACACACACACACACACACACACACACACACACACACACACACACACACACACACACCTCTTTCATTCCCCCCTGTCTTCGCACTTCACATGAGTGTGGCACACAAACACTAAAACATTTTCGCACGCGTGCACTGACATTCATCCACGTTCACACAGCCGCACGCAAACGAACGCATACAAAGGAACAAGGCGCGAATGCACACCCACACGTTCACAGACACGCACTCAAGAAGCAGCAGAAATGTGGAAACTCTAGTCAAGTGTGGCTGAACAAGCTTTCCACAGAGAGAGCGGATTCCATAGAACCCATTCTGCTAGCAGCCCAGGAGGGATTTCAGTCGATTATTATATTTTTTTCTTTCTGTCCGTGTTATCTCCTCCTTTTTCCCTTGTATTTTTTTCTGTTTTGTTTTTATTTGCCTTCTTGTGTGTGTGTGTGTGTGTGTGTGTGTGTGTGTGTGTGTGTGTGTGTGTGTGTGTGTGTTTCCCTGTTTGTTTTATTTCTTCTTTATAAATCACCCATATCCTTTCCAATTCTTTCCCTTTCTCTTCTCTCATTTTATTTACATCTTTCGTGTCTGTTTATCTTTTCATTTTTTACACTTTTTTTTTAGTTCCTACTTTTACATGGGCCATTTTTTCTGTTTTGATCTTTAGTTCTTTGTCCTTTTCGTAGTGTCGTTTTTGTATTGGAGGGGGGGGGGGGGTATACAATTTTCTTTCTAAGCTTTTTTTCTTTTACTTTCTTTCTATTCCCTTTTTTCAATCATCTCGTCATTCTTTCAATCCTTCTTGTCCTACTTTAACCAACTTTGTTATTTCCATGACAGAACTTCCAAGTCACTTGGGCGATCAAGATGGACAGAATCATCGAAAACTTCACGATCTGTCTTAGAGCGTGCTTTTTGGAATTAGCAAGGAGTCAAAATATTCTTTCTTTTTTTTTATCAGTTAATAGTATGTCTTGGAAGCTGAAACCCCTCTATCATAATCATAGAGAGAGAGGGGGGGGAGAGACTGAGAGGGAGGAGAGAGAGAGAGAGAGAGAGAGAGAGAGAGAGAGAGAGAGAGAGAGAGAGCCTTGAGAGTTGTGCAGAGGTGCGCAAAAAAATGGTTGATGCAAACAGAGCATACCAATACAGGACAGAAAGATACCGGTTCAGCCATGCGAGGCACAGCGTCCTCCACATGGCGCAGCACCAGCATGGTGCTCCCAAACATCACGACGCTCAAACCAGTATTGGTACGAAGCACGGCTCATGCCGGTATGGTAACACCAGTTCTGGGTGTCATGCGAACGGACACAGCCAGCCACGAATGGACAGAGGTCACTGACTCCCAACAATTAACTGGTTTCATTTTGAAGGTGCCAGCTCCAGTTGTTGGTTTTGTTTTGTCTTTTTCGGTCGAATGACCACTTCCATGCGGACGCAAGCTTTTATTCATTCGCGGCCAAGGAAACCGACCCTTACCCTTTGTTTGCGAGGTCAGTGACTGTAGCAACAACGGAAAGCAGAGGAATCCATCGTCCATTTTGGTCAGTCAGCTGAGGGGAGTAGGGGAGAGGAGGAAGGGTTGGGGTAACTAGCCTCTTGGTCTCTCGATGGGTAGGTCTCTGTAGGAGCATCCGGCAGGGAATTTGATAGTGTTTCTTTCACTTCATAAAACGATCGACGGTTCCAGAGAGAGAGAGGGGTGAGGAAAGAGGGAGAGGGTGGGGAAGAGAGACAGACAGACAGACAGACAGAGACAGAGAGACACAGAGAGACAGAGGCACAGAGAGAGAGAGAGGGAGATGGTGTTCGGGGTTGCGGAGTGGGAGAAAGAAAAATGGAGGGAGGATTTAATGAGAGGAAGGGGGCGGAAGGAAGCAAGGGAAGTGTTTGTAGCGAGGAGAGAGAGATGGGGGGGGGGGTGGAGGGAGGGAGGGAATAACGCCACGACAAAGAGAGAGAGCGATAGAGAGGGAGGGAGAAAGGGGTTGAGAGATTGGGAGAGAGAGAGAGAGAGAGAGAGAGAGAGATCTTACACCTAACACCTTTGACCCTATCCCCACACTCATCCCCGCTCCAAACACACACACACACACACATATGCACACACACACACACACACACACACACACACACACACACACACGCACGCACGCACGCACACAGTCACACACACATGTGCACTCAGTCACACACACACACACACACACACACACACACACACACACACACACCTTATTCCATTTCAGACCAGCACAGCCTGTCAGGAGTGATAACAGCGCAATCCATACAACTACAACAACACTACCTCCCCGACTATCACCAAACTGTGACAGGAAATGATGGAACGCAGCAGTCTGCAGACCCTAGTCATCCATCACCGCCCGCCCGCCCACCCGCCCGGTCAACCTCCTTGTCACAAATCATCCCCGGCCTTGCAGACAACCCTCCGCCGTCCACCCACAAGTCTGCTGCCTCCCCCCGCCCCAACCCCCTCCCCCACCCCCCCCCCCCTCATCGTTCCAGAATGTCCACAGGTTCTCCTGCCAGCCCGCAAACCAACGGCGAGAATCCTCAAGTCCCGTTCTCCCCACCCACTCCCAAACCTGTGCATATTTACTGAGTCAACCAAGTCATCTCTCCCGGCTGGATCATGTCCGCGTCAAAGGCATCGTGGGCTGGGGGTGCGGGTGGAGGGTGGGGGGCCTCAGGGGGGTTTCTCGACACTGTTTTCACGTGCCTTATTTTCGGCTGAGTCTCTGGAGGACCTTAGGGGTTAAAGGGGGTGGGGGTGTCAGCGGGAGGGGGTGGGGTCAGCGGGAGGGGAGGCGGGTTCCAGGTGGTAGTAGTAGTGGGCGGATTATATTGCTGTCGGTGAAGAACTGAATGGCTAAATGCGCGAGTGTGTGCATGTGTACGTATGTGTGTGTGCATGTGCGTGTATGTGTGGTGATGCGTGTGTACGTGTGTGGGCGTGTGTAGGTGCTTGTGTGTGTGTGTGAGAGAGAGAGAGAGAGAGAGGAGAGAGACAGAGAGAGAGAGAGGGGTGGGGGGGGGGGAGAAGAGGTGCCTACGTCTCCGTGCTTGCGCGTGTGCACTGCATGTGACAGGAGTCGAGGAAGGGTGTTCCAGAGCAGCTTGGACACCCGTCACAAGCCATCACCACCACCACCACCACCACCCCACAACCCCCTCCACCACCCTCCCTCCGGCCTTACGTCCTGTCACACGTCTCTGTCATCACTCCTGGGGAGACGACCCTTGCCCAAACATACTGGGCGATCTTGCCCCACTGAAAGTCCGATCCAATCCTTGCCCTTTCGGTCACAGACAAGGGACTGTACGTCAGATGGGAACGTTGACATAAAACTCGACTAAAAAACAATTAATAATACTTCCAAGAAAAAAATGAAAGAAAATATCTACTTGTCAAGAATTCTCTTAGGAGGAGAACAACACAGTTTGCACCTAGCTTTCTTTCTTTCTTTCTTTCTTTTCCTCTACAAACCTTAATGTGCTTTCCCATCGAAGAGTATCGCAAAGAAGGCGAGTTGTGATTGGCCAATAAAAGTAACAGCTGAGGCAAAGAAACGAGTTGGGGATTGACTAAATGAAATAAATGAGTAGCTCAGAAACACTGACGCCCTACAATTTCTTTTTTACTGCTGCACTATCACCGTAATGCGTCATCAAGGCAATACTTAGGGGTGGCGAATGGAAGTGTTTACAGTATTCTATATCAAATACCTGTCACCTTAACTCGTTCAGAGGCATACCCTGATTTTTAACATTGAATATGAGAGAGAGAGGGAGAGAGAGAGCGAGAGAGAGAGGGTGAACTATCAACAGAAATTTCAAAAGTAAAAATAAAGGGGGGAAAGAGAAGGAAGAGGAAGAGACAGACATACAGACACAGACAGACAGACAGACAGACACACACACATACACACACAGACACACACACACACACACAGTGAGAGACAGAGAGACAGACAGAGAGGGAGAGAATCGGGAACAGGGATGGTGACAAGACAGGTCTCACACACACACACACAAAACTGGCACACGGAACCGAAACGGCAGCAGCACAAAGCAGGACCAAACATTCCCATCCACACAAGCCACTAAAACTCTGGCCACAACTTGAACATCCAGCAGGAACCCAACCCACCAACACAGCCTCTCTTGCCAAAAAAGGTAAAAAGACCCTGTAACCAAAGCAGTAAGTCCCACGACGTACAGCACCACAGACCAGCTAACAGGATTAGAACAGCAGAAATTCAAGGCACTTCCCGGAGAGAACAAAGTTGTGCTGCCACCGCAAGAAACTTTTTGCTGGGTTGTGGAAACGAAAATAGGAACACAGGAAAAAGAGTTTTCACATCCGGAAAGTAGTCACGGAAACAACAAAAACAACAACAACAACAAAGTAAAAACAACAAGACAACCGAACTCTCACAAAACCGTTCTACACAGTAAACTGCTCATAACATTTTCGTGCAGACTCTAAATTCATCAGCACCCTCGCGTTGTTCATCAACGAAACTCAGGTGCCTGGTTTCTCCGCCAGACACAATCTAGCAAGAGAAACCTGTCCTTCTGACTGACCGAACATTCAGATTTCTGCCAGCCTGCAACCCATCCCCAGGATGCTGAAATCACCATACCTCCAATTAAAAAGAGAAAGAAAAGGAACAACAACAACAAAACAACAACATGTGTACTGGGTCAACCAAGAAATCTTGACGACAACGTCAGACACATTGTGTCCCAGGAGGTTTCTCAGCTGTCAACGTTCGATATTTTCTGGTGAGTGTCAAGGATGATAGGGGTGGGTGTGGAGGCAGGGGGATTCCGACACACGCGGGGGTGAGTGGGAAGGGAAAATGGAGGCAGTGGTGAGGGAGAGGACAGGAGGAGGGGGGGAGGGGGGGCGGGTTAAACATGATTTTATTTTCAAAAACCAGGAAAGACATTGCAAACACAAAGAGCAACAACAGGCCGAAGAAGATTATGGTTTGCTCGGTAAACAACATGTAGACACACTGAACACATAACACTGCGGCAGCATTACAAACAGCATCAAATATAGATTAAACCTCGGAAGATCTCTGAAGTGAAAAGCAAAGTACCACCAAGAAAGGAAAAGAGAAAACAAAATCAAATTGTAAATATCATATTCGAACATAACTATATATATATATGCATATATAAACACACACGCACAAACATACACACATACGCAAATATATTATGTATATGTATATATATATATACATACATACATATATATATATATATATGCATACGCACACACATTTTCATTTACATATTTGCACATACACACACACATCTATTCCCATATATATTTTTGCACATGTGTATTCATGTATACAAAAAACATGCCTGCATACACACATGCACACACACATGTATTCATATACACACAATAATTATGGGTGGTGATGAAGACGAGGCTATCTCAGTGGGTTTTTTTTTATCACATCCTAGCTGCAGTTGTATGTGATAGCAAGTGCTGCAGTAAACAACTTCGACTGAGTGCGTGGATTAGGCTTGCCTGTGAAGGTAGAATGGGGCATAGATTTCCGTGGTTTTTGTTTGTTTGTTGCTGTTGTTTTGTTGCTCGTTTGTTGTTGTTGTTTTTTGACTAACGAAGGTGTAAACAACCCCACTCTTTTCTTAGTAAAAGAAAAATGGGGCAGGGATTTCGCAGACTGGCTTTCATATTTTTGATAATGAAAATGTAAACAGTCCCACTCTTTTCTTTCGTGAGGTTGTTTTTTTTTGTTTGTTTTTTGTTTGTGTGTGTGTGTGTGTGTGTGTGTGTGTGTGTGTGTGTGTGTGTGTGTGTGTGTGTGTGTGTGTGTGTGAGAGAGAGAGAGAGAGTGCGTGCGTGTGTGCGAATGTGCGTGTGTGTGTGTGTGTGTGTGTGTGTGTGTGTGTGTGTGTGTGTGTGTGTGTGTGTGTGTGTGTGTGTGTGTGTGTGTGTGTGTGTGTGCGTCAGTGTGTGTGTATGTGTGTGTGTGTGTGTGTGTGTGTGTGTGTGTGTGTGTGTGTGTGTGTGTGTGTGTGTGTGTGTGTGTGTGTTGAGGGACAAACACAAACCACAGCAACAACTACAGCTTAAAAAAAGACACAAAAAAACCTCCCCAAATTTTACAATAAAGGCAACAATATAAACAGCAGACACGCGCCTGACCACTCTAATTTATCACTGCCGAAGCGTTCTTTTCCACCACCAAAAACGTTGACGGGCAAGTTTCCTCGTATGAATTTGTACCCAACACTTTGCAGAGAAAATACTATCGTTGCTCTCACAGACCAAAATTCACAAGTCCTGCCAGCCTGCAAACCAATCGCAAAGTCCAGAAACCCCGTTTCCCAGCACCTCAGAAACCGGTTCGTATTTACCGAGTCAACTAAATTCCCCCTTGCTTGGCGACTACGTCAATGGCACTGCCTTAGGGGGTTTCCAGACGCAATTTTCTTCGTTCGTTATTTTCGGGCGAGTCTCAAGAGAACTGGACTATCTCATTGGGTTTTTTTCTTCTTCTTTTAAGCACGTCAGAATCTCACTGCTATTCACAACAGCGCCGCAGATATTGGGGAAGGCGACATCTGAGTGTAGTGTTTGCCCCGTACAAGTGAGGGGGCGTATTATGTTTTCGATGCAGGAAAACGGTGGGAGAGGTTTCCAGAAAGGTTTATATGTTTAATTCTAAAAGTCGGACTACCTTTTTATGAGCGAGCGCGTAAGAGAGAGAGAGAGAGTGTGTGAGGGAGAGAGAGAGAGAGAGAGTGGTCTTTTTTGACAGCCTGGAGAACGTGACGTGTGCTGGATGGTTCTTGGTGACATGGTGTGATGTGAACATTTGACAGTGGTTATGGCGATTCGGAGTTTTTTTGTTTTGTTTTTTTTTGTCTTTTTTATTTCACTGTTTATCTATTACTTTTTTGTTTTACTTTTCATATGATATATTTTTTGTCGACTTCAATTTGTGTGTGTGTGTGTGTGTGTGTGTGTGTGTGTGTGTGTGTGTGTGTGTGTGTGTGTGTGTGCGCGCGCGAATTGTGTTTTCCTTTTTCACCGAATTCCATTAGCTATTCTTGGCGAGACTCCTCTTCGAAGAGCACAAGGGAAAGAAATATGTATATGTGTATGTGCATGTGTATGTGTATGTGTATGTGTGTGTGTGTGTGTGTGTCCGATTCCGTGCTTAAGCGAACATCTGCTCTAACCCTCCCCCCCCCTCCCCAGCCCCCAATCTCCCCCCTCATTCCACCCACCCGCTTTTTCCTTCCACAGACAAAACCCTGCCAATTAAGCCGGCAACTGGACTCTAAGAAGAGCGTGTTGTACGTGCGGGCAATCTGATTCGTCCACTGTCCCCACCCCACCCTCCCCCGCCCTTCACCAAACTTCCTTCCCCTGAACACAAACAATAGTAATTCAGATAGGAACAGTCGCTTCAAGTTCAACAGAAAGAGAAGAAGAAGAAAAAAGAAGACAGAAAAGAACAACACAACAAACACACAAACAAAAGAAAGAAAACTGCAATAGGGTGTCGCGAACTCTGAGGGGAGGGGGGGGGGGGGGGGGGGGGGGGGGGGGGGGGTAATGGAAACAGTCGTACGTGGTGAAGTTTTGTTTCTTCTTCTTCTTCTTCTTCTTCACCGAAGTGCTATACTTTCTGCGCGATTTCCCTTTGGAAGGTAAATAGGGAAGAGGGGACTTGTGGCCAGAGACGAACATTGAAGGCTTAGAAAAGAGTCAATTACTACATCTTCAGTACAAATCGGTTGCGAACGGTTGATTCGTGTAGTTTTTTTTTGTTTGTTTGTTTGTTTTGTTTTGTTTTGTTTTGTTTTTTTTTGTGTTTTTTTAAATCTGTAATGAAATTTGTATTTAGTTTTATCATTACATCATTACAGTCTTATCGAATTCACTGTATTCCCTTGGGCCATTTCCAGCACGTGATTAGGAATGTGTGTGTGTGTGTGTGTGTGTGTGTGTGTGTGTGTGTGTGTGTGTGTGTGTTGTGTGTGTGTGTGTGTGTGTGTAGAGAGAGAGAGAGGGGGGGGAAGAGAGAGGGAGGGGTGGGGGAGAGGGGGGGGTGGCGGAGAGAGAGAGAGAGATGGGTGGGAGCAGAGAGAGGGAGAGATTGAGATTAACGAAATTGATCAACCGATTTAACGTAATTCCACAATGATGCAACCGGAGCAGCAGCATCACCAACATAAGTGAACCTTCCCCGCGAAAACGAACTCCAAACTTTACACAGCACAACGCGAACAACCAATAAGAAACCTCAACCTACCAACTCTTGCCTGTCTGTCTTACTCAAAAGCACCCTGCAACAACGTCAGCTGATGCTGACAGCTGTGCTTAGCAGTGAGGCGCTGTGACTTTGCTGAGAGAAGATTGAACTAAAACGTCAAGGTGTTAGTCACCCCTCTTTACTATGACGTCTTCCTCTTGGGACTCCACTGACGTTTGCTCAGTAAAATCAATTACACAACTTTAAACCAGTGGTAACTGTGCCTCAAATGCAACCAACACCGACCTCATTTCACCACGACTCGGCACACAAGGGGTTAATCATTACCCTGGACGTACAATGCAGACCAGCAAATTAGATCAGGGTATTAGAAATTCAAGGCACTTCCCAGACGGAATGAAGCTGTGGTCCCAAGGGAACCCGGCTGCATGCAACAAGACTGATTTCGTGCTGGCTGAAACAGTGCACGCGAACAGGAAGAACGCAACGCCGAAAAAAACAAGAGTCAAGTCATGTAAAGGTCCTGCCTTCCAGAGTGACTTCAATTTTACTTCACAGAAACGCTATCATTGACAGAACATACCAAAGAAAAAAATATCCAGAGAAAGAAATGCAACAACACATATAAAAACTCTTGAACACAAAATTGTGACACTGCATTGCATTGCATTGTATTGCATTGCGTTGTATTCTAATGTTCTGCATTCTATGGTATTGTACCACATTTTTTCTCATATTCGTTTTACTACCAAAGCGTTTTATTTCCAAAGTAGATTTTTCTACAGAATTTTATCAGAGACAACCCTTTGCCGCGCTTTTCTTCATACGCGCGTTAAGCTTATGCTGCACATTATCATCTCATCCGGACGATTAGCACCACGATCACCAGTCAATGTATAGTGGAGGGAGGGTGTAAAAATCCCGGTACGAGTATGGACTCGAACCCGTGCACACTCGCTTCCCAGTGGGCCGCATTACCACTGGGCCACCTCTCCACACAACTCCCGCACTCACACAGAAAACGCCACCAGTCGTTCTTCCACGGAATATGAACCATTGCTGTCAGCCTGTAAACCCATTCTTGAATCCGTTTTCCATCCAATCAAAAAACCTGTTCATGCTTTTCGAGGCAAGCCAATTTCCCCTGACTCGGAACTATGCCAAAGACTTGTGTCTACATTCCACCCACTCTAAAAACCTGTTCATATTTATCCAGGCAAGCAAGTTCCCCCTGACTTCACGACAACGTCCAAGACACTGTCCCGAGGGGTTTCACAACGCAGTTTTCCGACTTTCATTACTGTCTGGTCACTCCCTGGGGATGTGGGCAATCTCAGCATCGTTTCCTTAAAAAGGAAAAAAAATGTTGGCAGAGTCTGACCGCCCTTCACAATGGTACCCACGATGACAGTGGCGACTGCTGTTGAAGGAAGCTGGCAGAATGGTGTACGCGCTCATCTGCCAATACTGTGTCCGTGAGGGTCTGGGTTCGATTCCCACTCTCGCCCTTTCTCCCAAGTTTGACTGGAAAACCAAACTGAGCGTCTCGTCATTCGGATGAGACAGACGATAAACCGAGGTCCCGTGTGCAGCATGCATTTGGCGCACTGAAAGAGAGCCCACGGCAACAATACAGTTGTCCTCTAGCAAAATTATGTAGAAGAAACCCCCCTTACGCAAATGTGTATGAATGCACTGAAGGCCTAACTAATCGCGCTGGGTTATGCTGCTGGTCAGGCATCTGCCTAGCAGATGTGGTTTTGTGTATATGGATTTGTCCGAACGCAGTGACGCCTCCTTTGAGAAGTGAAACTAAAACTGTCAACATTTACAAGTGAGGGGTCGTACTGTGACAGCAGATGAACGAGAATGGTGAACGAGAATGTGCCTCTATAAAGATGGAGACGCCCATCTTTTTACGTATGTGGGTGCCCCTTGTGCGCGTGTGTGTTATGTTGGGTATGTGTGTGTGTGTGTGTGTGTGTGTGTGTGTGTGTGTGTGTGTGTGTGTGTGTGTGTGTGTGAGGGAGAGAGAGAGAGAGAGAGAGAGAGAGAGAAGGGAGAGAGAGGGGGTAGAGAGAGAGAGAGAAAGAGAAAAAGAAAGAAAATAACACTCCCTCACCCCATCCCACCCCTAAAATCAATGACTCCTTGCAGACACCAAGAACATGTGTCTGTGGCATTTCTTCCTTCTTTTTATGTTCTTCTTTCCCCCCCCTCCCCCTCCTCTCGTTCCCCTGTCCCCTTTCGTCAAGTCCTATTCCTGGAGTGAAGGGTGTGTGGACGGAAGATGGTGGGTTGTGACTGGAGAATTTTAAACAACAGTATGTGGCAGGCACGCGGGTGGAAAAAAATCAGCAGCTGAATTATAAAAGAAAACCTGCAAACAGCTGATCTGAGTGATCTTTGCGACGTGTGTGTGTGTGTGTGTGTGTGTGTGTGTGTGTGTGTGTGTGTGTGTGTGTGTGTGTGTGTGTGTGTGTGTGTGTGTGTGTGTGTGTGTGTGTGTGTGTGTGCGTGCGTGCGCACACTAGCGTCAATTTATTCATTTTATTGATTTCTAAAATGATTTTCTCTCCCTTTTTTGCGATTTAAACTGCTGCGGTGTCAACAAATGCAAACCCTCTCCACGAACCACGCAGCAAAACGGACAACATCACAGCAATCGAAAAAGACACCCCCACCCCCACCTCACCCCCCTATCTTGCTCATCCCGCTTGACAGCTAAATTCCACCCTGTCCCAGGATGCGTAGTGCAGGCCAGCTAATTGGATCAGAATATCAGATATTCAAGGCAGCTCCCGCACGGAATGAAGCTGCGGTCCTCAGAGTATCAAGATGCATGCATCACGCCTGGCATCAACTTGGCCGCAACAAGCACACGCACACGGGAAATAAAGCAACAAACCCTCGAAACAAATCAATCAAAGCGCTGAGAAAGGTTTTTTTACGTTCAGGGTCTCTTGACTTTTCCGCTTCAGAGCGTAACAATAATTGAATCATTGATTGTGGCTACTTAACGCAGGAAGGACAGAAAAACAATCACATTGGGTGAAGAAAACAACAACAGACAAGCAAAAGAAGCAAAACAAACGCTCTAAGACGATAAGCAGCGTAGCTTTGTGAAGTATTTCTAGTTCACATGGACGCACGATCCCATCCGTGTACTGTTATATCCATGGAAGGACACATAATACACATGATACAAATTACCTATTCTACAGATAAGCGCTTAAGTTCAGCGATTAACATTTATCGATCGCGATGTTTCCTTGGACTCTCGTACATACATATTCAGGACAGTCGGGTGGACTGGAACCAGAACCGGTCTTCGCACTGGTGAGAAGAGAGAGAGAGAGGGGGGGGAAGGGAGGGAGGCAGAGGAGGAGGCGAAAAAGAGAGATGGAGGGGGCGACACAAAAACAAAAGACGGTAAATCATTCAGATACCGCCGGGCAGGATCAACACTGTAGGACTTTGAAGGATCGCGGAAAAATCTGTGGACTTGCGTCAAAACCCTGAAAGGATCCTGTGCGCGTGATTACTTCCTGCGTCACGGAAAGGGGGTGGGCGGTGAGGGAAGGGTTGGGAGGAAGGCACGTCTTCTCTGAAATGGAGGCGTTTCTACCCCCCCACCCCACCCTCCTCCGCTCCATCCATCCCCTGCCCAGACCGTCTCTGTCTTAAAGAGCCCCCCCCTCTCCCTCCACACTCTCATTTCTCACTCCTTTTTGCCCCCTTCCCATTTCTTTTTAGTTTTTGGGGTTTTTTTTATTTCGCAGACCTGCTGACGTGAGCAGCTTCAAACTGGAAAGTAAAGGGATCACGCTGTACTCTTGACATGCAGGTTTTTAATGTTTCGGGCACAGAAGCAGCAGCAACAGCACTGATTAGATATATGTGTAATGCCATCACAAGAAAGGGGAGTTATCAAACGTCTTTGATCAAAATCTGCTTATTTCATCAGTGTTTGGACTATTCAAGACATCTGCAATTTTGTTCATGTTTGGAATCAAACCAAAATCCGCTTTTGTAGTCATTATATCAGTGTCAGGAAATTACACTGTTGGGTAGCTGTCGCGTTTCCGAAAGACATGTATTTTGTGTCCATGTAACAGAGTTACACGTCGGCTGCAGTTACACAGACAGGTTAAGCTGACGACAAAACTAGCACACGTAGAGTCTACACCTTACATGTCAGCCCTCCCCCCCCCCCCCCCCAACCTTCTCTCTCCCTCCCTTGTCCTCCAATACCCATCACCAACAAACACGAGATCCGGAAATTTACATGAGAAAACTGCAACAAGAAAGGAACACAACACCCTGATGAGGCGTGTGAAAAACAACAACAAATAACAAACAAAAAAAACCCCACACAAAACAAAAACCACCTCTGTGAAGATTCATTCCATCGTTCATATTCGACTCCTGCTGATACTGAAAATTTTAACCGGTTTATACGGGCCTCCATTTCATCCACCAGGCGAAATACCTGTGGAGGAAATTATTATTATGGTTATAGCCTTGACCATGATCAAAGGAAAGGCCGTTTCGTTTCGTTAGACATTCACTGGCCCCAGTGCGATGTGTAAGCAACATTTAATGTCTTGTGAAATGGGGGAAAGTGGATTACGGTGTTTTCAGGTGTTTTATGGTTTTATTTTCTCCAAAATATAGAATGGGTGAAACGTACAATATTGATGGGTTCGATCCTTTATTTGTTCATTATTCTAATGAACCGGCCGACATGAGTGAGTGAGTAAGAGAGAGAGAGAGAGAGAGAGAGAGAGAGAGAGACGAGTGTACGCGTGTGCATGTGTGTGAGATAGATAGAGAGGAAGAGGGGGTCGGGAGAGAGGGAGATTGGGTGTGTATCAGTGTGTGTGTGCACACATGCGCGCGAGCGTGCCCGCTTGTGTGTAAGCCAGAGAATGGTACCAGCCTGAAGGACTCCGGGGAAACCCCTCTCAGCTGTCGCCACCGTCAGGTCAGGTCACAGCCACGAGTAGTCCGCAATGTGGGGGCCTGGGGGTGGGAGTGGGAGGCAGCAAAATGGCACATGGTGAGATCAGATCTCCTGCCCTTCACTCTCTGCGAGCCTGTCTGATGCTGAGGTAGCAAAATACCAGAGAAGGGGTGGGGGCTATCGGAACTTCAAGAGTGTTTTGTGCCTTTTTTGTTTTAATTTCCTTTCCTGTTTTTCTTCTTCACCATTCACTGTCTGTCCAGGGCCTGACCAATGCGATGAGTCTACACTTCGGTCAGGCATCTGCTGTCCAGTAGCTTAAATCTCAACAGTCATGGGTATTTAACAGCCAACTTTCTACTCGCCAAGACAGACTTTCTGGTATGTCACCCCTACCCCCACCCCACCCCCCCACCCCCGCCCTTCCTCCCTCACCGCGTCTCTCCAGATGATCCACTCGTCAAAACGACACGCAGACTAAGCTTCACCCTTTTTGATAGCAAAGGGATGATCAACATAAATCGAAGAACGAATAAAACAGATAAGAAACGTGTCTGTACAGGCAACGTGCTCTTGGAGAGTGGAGAAGGCGGTGTGTGATGCGGAGGAGGACTGACACTTTCCTCCGCTCTCG
>NC_134878.1:46135251-46147751 GCF_041734735.1 Babylonia areolata
CCAACGTGCTTAGTCTGTAACTCTCTATTATCTGGTTTATCTGCTTCATCCATTCAGTCCCTTCAGCGCATACAAAACTCTGCTGCCCGACTCGTCCTCAGAAAGAAAAGATCTGAGCACATCACTCCTCTTTTGCAGCATCTCCACTGGCTCCCTGTCTCACACAGAATAAAGTACAAGATCAACACTCTATGTTATAAATGTATTCACAAATCAGCCCCTTCCTATCTCTGTGGCTGCCTTCACCTCTACACTCCATCTCGCTCACTACAATCAGCTTCGGATCCACTCTGTTTACGCATACCCAGATTGAAGCTCTCGACTATTGGCCGCCGTTCTTTCTCTGTCTCTGGACCTTGCAGTTGGAATGAACTTCCTCTTTCGCTCCGTCAAGTCTCCACACTCAGCTCTTTCAAGTCTGGCCTTAAAACCCACCTCTTCCCAAAATAGCCTCCCTTCCCTGCCTCTTCCTTGTCTTCAGTTTCTCCAGTTTTAGAGTTATGCATGCCTGTGAATGACTGGTGCGAAAGCGCTTTGATTTGTCTATGCACAAGATTCAGCGCTATATAAATAACATTATTATTATTATTAGTCAGGCCTTGAGAGCACCAGGGACGACAAAGGGACGACAATACGTGCACGTATCGTTGTCGCCGGCGACAATCCCTGCAGGGCCGACAGTACATGCCGCAACAACCTTCTCTTCTAGCAATCCCATTGCCGCTCGGGTCGCCTGCCAAACGGACAGTCCAGCGGCTGCTGGAATGAAGTGCCGCTTCCCTTCCATCGACGATCATTCCGTTCCAGGCCACAGACCCGCCTTCCCACAGGGATCCACAGCTCATCCAATAAATGACAGTTATCGCCTTGTATCGTTGTTTTTGTTGCGTGTCGTGTGTAGTTCAGTCGACCGTGGATGCTCTGTCATACCCGAAGGCACATTAGGTATGAAAGAAGTGTCCAGCCAGATTAAAATAAAATAATAAAATAAAATAACAAATACAATAGATGAGGTAACGTAACAGTTTGGGTAAAAGCACTCTTTATCATATATCAAATAAAGTCGACATTTATGTAATTTCTTTTAGTCTACCTCTTACTGTGAGCAATAAAGAAACAAACAAACAAACAAACAAATAGATAAATAAACAAATACATAAATCTGAGAATCGGTTATCATTACCAAAGCTGTCATTCGTTTGAAAACGTTGACAACTTCAGCTATCAAACCTTGGAATATCACCATCCTCAAACCACTGAATTAATCCAAGCAATCAATAAAGCGAATAAATAGTTTATCACCTAATAATTCAATGAAAATAACAATGATGCATTGATACTTAAAATATCATTCATCGACAGGTTTCAAATTCCTTGTAAATTTCCATGACTTCAGACGAGACATCGGTCATACAAAAATGGTCAATGTTTGTTGTACAAAAAGCAAGAAATGTTTGTTCCTCTTCTGGTGTAGCAAGGTAGGTTATCTAACTTCTTCCAACCAAATCAATTAAACGTTATGAAATAAACCACTCGTGGAAGGCAAAACAAGTGGTGAAAGCTGAAGGAATTATAGTTAAAACCCGTCAAAACAAGAAGTGAAAGCTGAAGGAATTATAGTTAAAACCCGTCAAAACGACAACACGAGACGGGAGAAAACGAAACATCAAGGGGGTGGGGGAAGGAGGGTCCTGTTCTCGAAAGGGGAAAACGTTCATGATGAACACATCAATACAGAGCAAACAGTGTGTGTGTTTGACACACAGAAGCATCCTCAAAGCGGCCAGTCGATAGCCTCTTAACGAGAACGCACACACTGACAGTGGGTTCTACTCTCGTCCCTTTCCTGTATTTTCTCTCGATTTCGTCTGTACTCCATTCCCTCTCCTTCTCTGGAATGTTTTTCCAACGTCTGTCTCCTTTTTTTTTCTTCTGTTTTTCTAGTTGCGCTGCTAAACTAGCTTCTTTCAGCAATATGTATGATGTACGTGTCCACTAAGATAACACCCCCCCCACACACACACACTCTCTCTCTCTCTCTCTCTCTCTGTATGTCTGTCTGTCACTTTTTGGTGGGATGGAGAAAAAACCATAAAGACAAAGCAGCTGTCACAGAATCATATCATATTCTCATATAAAACGTTGAAAGGACAAGTTGCACCTTTCAACGTGACCCCCCCCCCCCCTCCCCCCATCTAGAATTCAACATGTCTTGCCGTTTCCCCGAGTTCTTGCCGTTATATTCAGCCCATAAACCGCTACCAACTCTGGCAGGTTTCTACACACAGACAGTGGCTATTGATTTGCCGTTCCTTTCTAAAGCCAAACATTTCAGCGAGACAGGTTTGATGAGACCACTTCTGATTAGTAGTCCCCAGATGTACGTCCTCGTCCCATTTATCAAACTGCCACCATGCGCTCCCACCTTCGAACCGAACCTCTGCCTTACACCACCCCTTGGAGTGACAAATCTGGGTCTGCCTGAGGTAGTGTTTTGACTTCTGCAGGCATCTGATCAAGATCTACGACCAAGCTATCCATTTCTATCACGCAATGTGACTCCTGAAAATAAAACACATTCAGACAATCCCCATCTCAGTTTCTCCAGCCCAGTTCTAGAATGTCCACAGAAGTAACGCCCATGCGAGTACTATGACGACCGAATTGTAATACATTCCCGGGCAAAAGCAAGTTGTCCCTCTTTCGCCAAGGTAACCAGCTATCCATCATTTTACAGCTGTGAGCTGGATCAGCCGCACAAAAAACAAATCATCAAAATAATACAGAAAGAGACGAGTTGTTTTGAATTACTTTAAACAAAGCAGATAAAAACGCACATTAGATTCTGTGCTGCGTGTTCTGGTAACTTTGTCTGCCTGAAAGCAAAAATTAGATTTAAAGATAAGTTGTTTAAAAGATAGAAAGCTTTTACGCGCACAAACCTTGATCTGTTAACCATAAAACGCACGAACCGTTGCTTCAAGTTAAAAAGACGGGTCGATATGCGACTGATTGATTGCAACACGAAACTGAAACGTCACTCAGGGATATTGGGGTTTGGCATTGGTCAATAACTCCAACGCCGCTCTTACCAATCCGGGCGGCAATGTAAAAACATACGAACTGCTCACACACTCAGCTCCGCCTACTGGAAACTGAAATATCGGCTGCGGAGAAGAAAGGCGGCATGTTTTATTCAAACAAAAGCTGAAGTTCAGACAGATCCTTCCAAGTGTGTATGTGTGTGTATATGACCAGCGATTGAAGATACTTCCCCCGCCTTCCACCATTCACTTTCATCATTCGCTGTGTGCAGTTTTACACAGCATGAACGCATTCAGTGTGTGTGTGTGTACAGTATACACGGCTTTGCAATTCTGAACATTCTGAATACATCCTCTTGTCTTCTGTCCCGAAGCTGAAGACAATTCAACGTCGTTGACCTTCCTTTGTGTTTTTCCAATGTCGCAATACCGCTGCACTATTACTAAAAAGATAGCGACAGTTGTTTATTGCCCTTCCTCCCCACATCTCTCACACACTGAGGGCGTTGGCAGCCTTCCCTGGAATCCCACTGCCGCTCGGTTCGCGTGACAAATGGACAGTCCGACTGCATTAGTGCCGCTTCCATTGTCTGCTAGTGTACCGGCCATTCCGTCCCATGCCATATACCAACCCCATACAGCGAGGGAGACAGATCCACGTCTTCACAGCCTCACTCAATAACCGTGACAGCTGTCTCGTTTCCCGCCGCCAATTCAATTCGTATGGTTTGTAGTTCAGCGCATCGCAAGGGCCGTACATATCAGGCCCCACAGCTGATGAAAAATGCAGCCATCAACAAAGTGGTTACTCACTGTGCTCAAGTTATCACCCTGATAACCATGCGCATGCGCATAGGCGCGCATACACACATTTACACACATGCATGCGCACACACAAGCCACCACACACACACGTCTGGCAGACATTTCAATGATTGTGAAAGAATGGTTTATAATAAAACAATATATGCACTTAAGGAATTGTGGCAAGAATATTCCACAGTCTTACAAAGCCGTCAGATTTAAGATGAAAAATGAAAATACTTACAGTTGTCAAAGACAATGTTCAAAGCATTCTTCACTATAACAATAGTAATCACGATGTTTTTAAATGACAGCTGATTTCATACATCCAAATGGTTCTCTTCAAATGTGCGTCCCCATCTTTGTCAGGAAACCGCCGCCGTTCGTCTTCCATTCTAATGGAACCCATGTCATAATCATCCTCACTCCCTGCAATCTGTCATAATTGTACTCTCTGTATCTGTTCCAGGTAATTAATTGTATCCTACGGACCTCTGACCCAACCGTCTTTTTTGTTTGTTTGTTTATCATCTTTAACTCACTCAGTACGGCCAGTCCTCTCTTCTCCTCTACACAGACCCCTCGGATGTCCAGTGGGTGTCTGAATGACCCAACCTTTAGCTTCCGTCGTCAGAATTGTGGTATTCTTTGTCAACATTCGCCTCTTCAGTGTAAGAGCCTTCCGCTTGCAATATTTTGATGATGGTAATTGGCGTGAAACACTGTTAACGTCGTCTCTTTCACCGTTCGTATGGACAGAGTTAACATGAGGCTGTGTGACTCTCCGCCTCTCAATTCCACTGCTATTCTAGAATGTCCGAGAATTTACATTGCCCTACCTAACCATTGTAAGCAGCTTGACTACGTTCAGAGAAAAGACTTTTCAGAAAGCTAATTCGAGTGCTGTGACGACAGCAAAAAGTACTAGTTGACGACAAAGGTTGTCACTGAGCTGGAAATGGCAAAGACAGCCACGTGAACACTGAACATTTATCCCTTCCTTCCAATGGAACAGAAAATAAAGAACGAAATAAGAAATACACCAATGCAGAATCTATCTGTTTTTCATGCAGCACGTTTTGTTCTGGCGACTTTGAAACTTTGAACCATTGCAGCAAGTTTTGTTTCTTGAATGAGCCACAGACGTGATGCATAACCAAACAAAATTGAAACATGACGCAAAAGCATTGGGTTTCGGCGTTGGTTGGGAAAAAAAGAGAGAAAAAAACACGTTTTTTCCATACTCGTGAAAGCAAGCTGAAGACAAACAAGTTGCTCACGCATTTGTCTCCACATGGAAACTGAAACATGGGCAAAAAGTTTCAGCTTCATCTTCAAGGTGTCAGAGCGTGCGTACATATCCATATACATTACACCACATCTGCCGGGGGGGAAACGGAAGAGACGCGCAGGAAACATTATGAATGCGACCAGCAAGAATTCTGACTGAAATATGTCGAGTGCATAACGCAACTGCCGATACGTTCAATGCTTTTAACCAGCCACTCGGTGCAGTTTTAAACAACAGACATGCTTTCGGTGCAAAGACTCGGCTTTCAGGATATTTGCAATTCTAAACGTTCTGAATAAATACGATACTTTTCCCGTTTAAAAAATCATCAATCGTTGTCACTGTTTTCAAAAAAAAAAAAAAAAAAAGAAAGAAAAAAAAGCGGACTAGACTGGTCATGTTAAAAAAACAAGATATATTAGAAATAATAATAATAATAATAATAATAATAATAAATAATAAACCAAAAAAAACCGTGGATTCAGTGATACCGGGTGGATACGTGACTGTTCTGTCAAAATACAAAGTACGTCACGATTTTCCAATCATGATGCAATGCATATCACAACTGTTCTGTCATAATGCAAGGTCTGTCACGATTGTTCTATCATAATGCAAAGTATGTCACGATTTTACTTGCACACTGAAACAAGGATATGAAACAGAAAAGTATATTGCCAGTATCCAAGTGAAATGTGATAGATTTGCTCAACCCTGGAACGCGCATATAACGCTATTGATCTAAATAGTGTTGTCGTTCCCAAAGTGATAATTTTGCTTTCAAGCTGACACAACTGTATATTGTATGTAATACTGTGACACATTCTGTATCTTCATTGTTGCCATTTTATAGATTGTTTCAGTCTTCGTAGATTTTGATGCCCTTCCCTCTCCCATCCCCCGCTCTTCACCCCCTCCCTCTCTCCCCCCACCCCCACCCCTGTTTATCTGTCTGGCTGTATGCTCTCTCTGATTCTCTCTCTCTCTCTACTTCATCTTCACTGTCTCCTGACCCTATTCAATCACTTCTGTTATATCCGTTTGTTTTGTTTCTTTCCAAAATTGAAACTTAATGTGTATGGAGAAGTTTGAAATGATGTTATGATGGTTGCACATATTTTGTGAATCTAAAATAAAAGTATGCCATAATTGTTCTATCATAATGCAGTGTGTAACGACTCTTCTGTCATAATGTAAAGTACGTCAGGATTGTTCTGTCATAATAAAAAGTATATCACGATTGTTCTGTCATTATGGTGCCAAACATTTCTTAACAAAAACATAAGACACATCAGTCACAAAAATAAATCAGTATTCCAAATGATTGATATGGGCATGCACGTAATAGAACTCCAAAGAAGCACACACACACACACACACACACACACACACACACACACACACACACACACACACACTTTCATACCACAATGATTAGCACTAATACAACGATACCCAAAACCACACCGCAATAGTTACAAACGAATCCCAATACTCAAAGCCGATCACACACATCACTATGCCAAAATAACATATGCTTATTCCGCTGCTACCTAACATCTACGCAGGGACGCCCATGATCCACGATGTGACGTACTTCCTGACATGCGTAGAACGGAGGACACAAATCTTGAACTCTGTCAAAGAGCTCATGCCGACATGGAACCTTTTCGGTGACAGTAACTGCCCTTTCGGTTGCCAGGTCGTGTGTTTCGTGGGTAGTTTTTGGTTTGGGATGAAACGATAAATCGAGGTAACGTAAAAGAACCCATGACAACCAAAGGGTTGTCAGAGAGAGAGAGAGAGAGAGAGAGAGAGAGAGAGAGAGAGCAGCATCTACAAAATGCATCCTGTCACTAACAGTGGGCAATGGGGTGCGGAAAGAACCTGCTTTGACGTGTTTCTTCTTGTTGTTCATTGCTCGGAAATTGTTACGGGATTTGTTGTTGTTGTTTTTTGTTGTTGTTGTTTTTTTAATATAAAATAATTATGTTCACAAATACAGAGATAATTCACAGATAGAGACTGATCGAGGAGGAAATTGGAACCGGGTGGGGGTCTTGAAAAAAAGAAAGAAAGAGTGATGGACTCAAAAGTGCTACAAATTTATGTAAGGGGAGAGACAGACAGACAGACAGACAGACACAGTCAGAGACAGAGAGAGACAAAGACAGGCAGACAGGGAGAGAGAGAGAGAGAGATATACGGTCAGGCAGAGAGGGAGAGAGACAGACAGACACAGAAACAGGGAGAATGATACAGAGACCGGAGGGGGGGGGGGGGGGTCAGGGGGACAGAGAGAGAGAGGGGGCGGGGTGAGGAAGAGGGATGTCGGATGGAGTTAGTGTCCACCCACATCATTCATTCTGTTCGGAGAAAATTGCCATTGCAGCAACAAAATTACAGCTCTGCGAAAATTCCAGTGAAAGCAGTGATAGACGAAGGAGGAAGCAACGGGAAGAGAGACAGAGACAGTCATGGAAAGAGAATGAGAGAGAGAAGGGGGTAGGGAGGGAGAGACAGACAGACACAGACAGAGAGACAGCAATGGAAAGAGAATGAGAGAGAAAGAGACAAACAGACAGACACAGACAGACGGACAGACAGACAGTAATGGAAAGAGAAAGAGAGAGAGAGGGGGGAGAGGGAGAGAGAGAGACAGACACAGGCAGAGAGATAGAGACCGTGATGGAAAGAGAATGAGAGGGGGGGAGAAAGAGAGGGAAAGAGGAGGGAGAGAGAGAGGAGAGAGAGAGAGAAGGAGGGGGAGAAAAAAGTGGGTTGAGCCTAAAAGTATATCTTCATTAGAGATACTGTCGACTGACATTTCGTTGGATTCCGTGTTGCGTGTTTGACCTACATTTTCTTACCTCTGTATTGATTTCTTGTTCATTAACCTTTTACTCCTGCTTTTTTTTTTTGCTTTTTTTTTTTCCCTGACGCTGTCAGTCTTTGAAGTTGGAGATAAGGTGAAAAAGGTGGTAGAATTCTGTACACGCTGTAAACGCACCTTTCTGTGCCTGTATTGTGTTGTTTATATACGCTTGTTTTTGCGTTCGAAACAACTATTTGATGTTTAAGTGTCATACCTATTTTCGTTTTTCTTTTGTTTTTTCTTTTTTTTTTTCAAAATCTGGAACTAATAAATTAAATGGAATGTCTGGTCACTTAGTTACTGTTTCGTTTTCCTTAAGTGTTAACCAGCTTTGATAGATTATACCCCCACAGAGCTATGAATGACGCGGAATAGGAGGACAATGCGAGACGATGGATGAATGAATGAATGAAACTGCGCATCCCTGTGGAGATGAGAAGGGCGGTGGGGGGGAGGGGGGGGGGATCTCAATGCCAAAGGGACGGATCGGTGGCGTGCAACGGACGATGAAGGGGCAGGCGTCGGGAGGGAAGCGGAACCTGACGTCACACCTGCTGGACTTTCCATTTATCGGGCAATCCGAGCGGCACGTGCATGGCTATGGGATCACAGGGAAGGTGTTCCAGCCCCCACAGTCTGCGAGAGGTGTGAAGTAAAGCGCCGAAATGAGAACTGTCCCTAACTACGGTTTTTACCATATTCTGTTTCGGCGTGCGTGGGCACTACATTAGTGAGAGAGAGAGAGGGGGGGGGGAAGAGAGAGAGAGGAGAGACAGACAGACAGACAGACACGGTGAGGGAAAGGGAGAAAGACACAGAAGGGAGAGATAGAGAGACAGGGAGACAGAGAGAAAGCCGGTGGGAGACTCAGATTTGGACCTTCATAAGCAGAGAATTCAAAGCAGTCCACAAAACCAGCTTTGTCAGAGCCACACTACAAGAAACCAATAGTACAACCTCCAAAATGAAAGACCTTGTTCAGAATCCGGCAGACTGGAATCTTCAGGGGGGGCGAGGGGGGGGGGGAGGGGGAATCATGGTGGCACTTAAAGGGGAGATATTTCAGCTTGTCGAACAATGGGTTTAAAAGTGCTGAATGAGGAAGACACACCCGCTAGAAGAGTCTGCAGCAACAGTGGCGCACCAGTGCACAGCGATAGGTTGGGGAGGAATGGAATTGGACAGACCCCTTGACAAATCAGCCAGTTATCGACATATCCCATTCCTTTTACCAGAGAGATTGAGAGAAAGGGGTTGTTGTGACTGATGGAAGGAGGGGGGGGGGGCCATAGAGAGAGATAGACAGACAGACAGACAGACAGAGACAGAGGCAGGGAGTGAGAGAGACAGAAAGTGACAGACAAACTGAGACGAAGACATTGAAAGAACAGTGAGATACTGACAGTAGAAATCAGAGAAACAGAGAATCAAAGAGATCGAGACAGAACTGCGATTGTTACCAGTCAGTCTCAAACACAGAGTGTTTCTCTAGCACATTTCGAAGGATGATATTATAAATTCTTAAACAAAACTAATCACATCTGACGGAAGTGCGCACGTGCTGAAATAAAACGTGTAGGAGAGTGAGGTGTATGTGTACGTTTCAATGCGAGTGGAATATAAACTGTTAATCCGGGAGGAAGGGGAGATTGAAAGTTGCGATCCCTATTTTAGACCACAAGCAATCAGTCTCACTCCACAAACAACCCTTTCTTGTCTGTCATTTCTGAGGAGTACAGTCTTCAGACTACCTATAGTAGGCTCTCAAGGCTCTGACAAGCACGTTCGGGTTTAGTCACGGGTGAGGTGTCTGCTTTTATTCTTTAAAGCAGATGAGACGTAGCGTATAACGATTCACTCTGCATGCGTTAATGCCTTCTTCAAACTGAAACAGTCTTCATTTTTTGAGGCATTACTGAACCAATAGCAGAGAGGGGGGGAGAGAGAGAGAGGAGATAGAGAGGGAGAGAGAGGGGGGGGGGAAAGAGGGAGAGATAGGGAGAGAGAGCGGGGAGGGAGAGAGAGAGTGGGAGGGAGAGAGGGGTGAGGGAGAGAGGGGGTGAGGGAGGGAGAGTTAGAGAGGGGGGAAGGGAGAGAGAGAGGGAGGGAGAGAGAGAGGGGGAGGGAGGGACAGAGAGAGAGAGAGGGAGAGAGAGGAAGGGAGAGGGGAGAGAGAGGGAGGTACAGAACTCACATAAAAGAAAGAGAAAAAAAGGTGGGGAAGAGAGGATACCATTCTCAAGAAACCCCCCTTGTTCCCACTACCCCCGTCTGGCCAGATTCCCTGATGACTGGCCATGCACGTTGGTGGAGGAAATGTCAAAGACAGAGGCAGACCCCTCTCTCAACACAGCACAGCCACACTGGGAACGAGGTCTGTCCGGCGGCCGAAGAAGATGGGTCTGCGATAAAGTGAGTCTGGCAGCACTATCAGGGTCAATCAGGACAAGGGGAGATCTTGCAAGGTAAGGTATTTCGTAAGTATCGTCCCCTGATCAGACGTACACGTTCTCAGATTCTGTGAGTGGGAGGTGTCGGGGGAAGACAGGATGGTGCAGATTTTTTTTTTTTTTTTTTTACAGGAGGAGGGGAGGGCAGAAAGAATCCCCCCAAGTTCCCGCCACAGTCTGCCCTCGCACCTCTGATGGCTTGATTCTCTTTGATGGAGGAAATGTCAAAGGCAGGGTCCCCTCCCCTCTCCTCACCGCAGAGCCCCAGCATTTCATCCTGGGAACGGGTTTCTGTCCGCCGGCTGCACAAAATGGGTCCGCGATCGAATGGGTCTGAGAGAAAATGACCGTGTCTGCCGAGACAATGCGTCTGTCAGCTGTATAAAAGGTCGATCAGTATTCAGGTAGCTCCTGCAAAGTGAAATCTTTTGTAAATACTGCTCCTTCATTAGCCACAAAGAGAGAGGGGGGGAGGGAGAGATGGATGGATCGGGAGGAAAATGGACTAACAGACTGGGGACAAAGAGGCAGGAGACAAACAGGAAGTTAAACAAAAGGAGCAGAAAGATGATACCATGACACAGTTCCAACCACTGTAGGCTTTACAAAAGTAAACTTCTCACCAAATTTCCGCTGTCTGAAGCAGTTCGTCTCTTTGTGACGCACAAAGGCACAGACAAAACCTTTACGAGTTTATGTGATGACGCATTCACGCACTCACACACGCCTTAATATGCTTGCAGTCATGAGATCGCGCGCACAGACCATACACAAACGCACACTCTCTTTTCCACACACACACACACACACACACACACACACACAAGCGCACGCACACACAAATCCGAACATTTCTTCCTTCTGGAATCCATTTCAACATGAATGCTGAAGCAATATTGAAAAAAAAAAGCAAAAAAAAAAAGCCAACGAAGCACAAATCACTTATATACTACTTACATCACTACTTGATGTGGCTACAGGTAAACCTAAGTCACTGTGTGTCTGTGTGTGTGTGTGTGTGTGTGTGTGTGTGTGTGTGTGTGTTTGTGCGTGCGTGCGTGCGTGCTTTGTTGAGCGTTTGTTTGTTGTTGTAATTTGTATATATATACATATGTGTGTGTGTAATGTGTGTGTCTAGGTGTGTGTGGGTGTCTAGGTGCGTGTGTTTCTAGGTGTGTGTGTGTGTTGGAGTATGGGTGAAGGAAATGCACGGGTGGCATGGAGGAGTGTGTGGTTTACAGATAGAGGAAGAGAATGTCTGTCTCTGTCTCTGTTTCTCTGCCTGCCTGCCTCTCCGTCTATCTATCCATCCATCCATCTGTCTCTCTTCCCTTTCCTCCCCTTTTCTTGCTTCTTATTCATCTATTTATTTGTTTGTATGTACGTGCTCATTTCTAGTCAGTTTCAGAACAGAGTCAAGCGTATTTTGCATTCCAAATTTCACGTGGAGAATAAAAATCTATACTCATCAGAAAAATATAATCACAGTCAAAAGAGAAAAAAAGACTGCACAATTTTACCCGTCAGTTGATACTCTCAGTCACGCCCACAACCATCCACACCCATCCAAACACACACACACACACACACACACACACACACACACACACACACACACACAGGCAACACACACACACATATACACTACACGAAAACGAACCTCCCACGACACAAGACTTACGTCCTGTCTTCGATCTCCATAATTACGAGGACTTGCTTAAACCCTTGCTCCATGAATCGGGGTCAGTCCCAACCGACCCTCCTCGCCTCGCAGACGGTAACCATCGATTCGTCCTCTGTGTCCAGAGTCGGATTTAACGAGAAAGACATTTGCAGAGAATTTCCACCATCCTTCTTTCTTATGTGTCGCTCCTCGTCTCATTCATCAAAGCGTTGTCTTACCAGCCCAGCTTTCGTGCTGAACCCATGTCCAGTGCTAGATTCATCGGTTTCTAACTCCTTGTCTAACCCCAGTAACTGCCTTTCAAGCCATTCTGACCTAAATCTATTATCATATCATATCATTATGAGGTCAT
>NC_134878.1:46152751-46157751 GCF_041734735.1 Babylonia areolata
CTCTCCCCATCTGTGTCTGTCTGTCTGTCTCTCCCAATCTGTGTGTCAATGCCTGTCTCTCCCCATCTGTGTCTGTCTGTCTGACTCTCCCCATCTGTGTCTGTCTGTCTGTCTCTCCCAATCTGTGTGTCAATGCCTGTCTCTCCCCATCTGTGTCTGTCTGTCTGTCTCTCCCCATCTGTGTCTGTCTGTCTGTCTCTCCCAATCTGTGTGTCAATGCCTGTCTCTCCCCATCTGTGTCTGTCTGTCTGTCTCTCTCCATCTGTGTCTGTCTGTCTGACTCTCCCCATCTGTGTCTGTCTGTCTGTCTCTCCCAATCTGTGTCTGTCTGTCTGTCTCTCCCCATCTGTGTCTGTCAATGCCTGTCCACCCATCTGTGTCTGTTCATGTCTGTCTCTCCATCTGTGTCTGTCAATGCCTGTCTCTCTCCATCGGTGTCTGTCTGTCTGTCTCTCCCCATCTGTGTCTGTCAATGCCTGTCTCCCCATCTGTCTGTCAATGCCTGTCTCTCCCCATCTGTGTCTGTCTGTCTGACTCTCCCCATCTGTGTCTGTCTGTCTGTCTCTCCCCATCTGTGTCTGTCAATGCCTGTCTCTCCCCATCTGTGTCTGTCAATGTCTGTCTCTCCCCATCTGTGTCTGTCTGTCTGACTCTCCCCATCTGTGTCTGTCTGTCTGTCTCTCCCCATCTGTGTTTGTCTGTCTGTCTCTCCCCATCTGTGTCTGTCAATGCCTGTCTCTCCCCATCTGTCTGTCAATGCCTGTCTCTCCCCATCTGTGTCTGTCAATGCCTGTCTCTCCCCATCTGTGTCTGTCAATGCCTGTCTCTCTCCATCTGTGTCTGTCTGTCTGACTCTCCCCATCTGTGTTTGTCTGTCTGTCTCTCCCCATCTGTGTCTGTCTGTCTGTCTCTCCCCATCTGTCTGTCAGTGCCTGTCTCTCTCCATCTGTGTCTGTCTGTCTCTCCCCATCTGTGTCAATGCCTGTCTCTCCCCATCTGTGTCTGTCTGTCTGTCTCCCCATCTGTGTCTGTCAATGCCTGTCTCTCCATCTGTGTCTGTCAATGCCTGTCTCTTGCCATCTGTGTCTGTCAATGCCTGTCTCCCCATCTGTCTGTCAATGCCTGTCTCTCTCCATCTGTGTCTGTCAATGTCTGTCTCTCCCCATCTGTGTCTGTCAATGCCTGTCTCTCCCAATCTATGTCTGTCTGTCTGTCTCTCCATCTGTGTCTGTCAATGCCTGTCTCTCCCCATCTGTGTCTGTCAATGTCTGTCTCTCCCCATCTGTGTCTGTCTGTCTGTATCGCCATCTGTGTCTCTGTCAATGCCTGTCTCTCCATCTGTGTCTGTCAATGCCTGTCTCTTGCCATCTGTGTCTGTCAATGCCTGTCTCTCCCCATCTGTGTCTGTCAATGTCTGTCTCCCCATCTGTGTCTCTCAATGCCTGTCTCTCCCCATCTGTGTTTGTCTTTCTCTCCCCATCTGTCTGTCAACGCCTGTCTCCCCATCTGTCTGTCAATGCCTGTCTCCCCATCTGTGTCTGTCTTTCTCTCCCCATCTGTCTGTCAACGCCTGTCTCCCCATCTGTCTGTCAATGCCTGTCTCCCCATCTGTGTCTGTCTGTCTCTCCCCATCTATTTCTCCCAACCCTCCTCCTCTCCCTCCTTCGCTTTACTCTATTTTCCATTTGTCAGGGCATCGCGAAAAATTTTTTTTAGCTTATCCTTTTACCCTCAATAAAACATACGATTTCGAGATTTTTCCCCCTGTCGAAACCCTTACACACTGCGAACGTATGGTAAACAAACGTGATTATGTACAACCTGTACATACAATCGTTTCAATGGGTTTGCATCAGATACCTTTTTTTCTACACAAAGAGAAATAGATAAATAAACAAACAAACAATAAATAAATGATTACATCAATAAACAAACATATAAATAGATGAATACATGAATAAATTTATGAATAAATAAATGAATAAATAAATAAATATATGAATGAATGAATAAATACTTCAAAGCAGCTTCACTCCACATAATTGACTGTCCTCCTTTCCGTGACAAGACGCATTATTTCAGCTGCCTCCTCAGATCCCGGGGGAAATATCGTTTTCAGTGGGGGAAAAAAAATACTCCCATCATACACACAGGGGATACACAGTGAGCGAGCTTCCCAGACCATTTTACTACACATGATTATAAAGCAGCTGCCAGGCAGAGAAACCCTATAGCTCCAGATACCAGAGATTTCACAGTACCGGATTTTATCTATTGCCATCCATTCATCTCCCCCACCTCTTCATTCTGTGCATTTCCCACCTGCACCCTTAAACTGTGTAAATTAATGATTTCTCTGTTGTGTGCATGATCGCGTGCGCACGCGTACAAGCGTGCGTGAGGGCTTGTGTGTGTTTGGAGGTGAGTGAATTTGCGCGCGTGCGTGTGCTCATGCGTATGTGTGTACATGTGTTTGAGTGCATGCAACGTGTCCACGAATAGTAACTGAATTGCGAAAGGATCTTAGTAGCAACTACGATGGTCACTGTAAATCCACGTAATTCCCTAGAACCACCCACCCACACGGAGAGATGGGGAGGGAGGAGAAGGAAGGAGGGAGGAAACGAAGGACGAGTGCAAGAAAGTGAGGGAGGGGTAGGGAGGAATACGGAGGGACAGAAAGGTGAAGAAACACAGTGTGAAAACAGACAGAAGCACATACACGGACACACGGAAAGACAGACAGACAGAGAAACAGAGGAACACAGAAAAAAACAACACCACAACATCGCGGGCGAAGTCCCCTGATGTATGAACGATTACCATACACCATATTGATTGGCCCTCCTCTCTCTGTCAAACCTACACCGGGGCTGCTCCCACGCCCAAGGAACCAGAGGTTTTATCCCAGACTACCTCCAACCCCACCCCCGAATCCACCTCACCCCACCCCTTTTCTTTCCCTTGGGGCTTCCCCAGTGTCCCTCCCCTCCTCGCAGAGGTCCTCATCCTCCACCCCATTCCCTCTACCTACCCCCCTCCCCCTCGCCTCTTCAAAGAGTTGCGTCCCTATGGATAGATCTTAATACAGTCCTGCAGTGAGCTCGGACTACACTCTGTTGCTGGCTCCAAACTGCAAGCGCGTGTAGGGATGCCTTTGTCCTTAACCGGATATTGTCCACCTCTTATGACGCTTTCTCAGCTTCAATGAGGAAAGAATTCTCCACACGACTAATTCACCAAATTTGGGGAGTGGGAGGGAGTGATGGAGGGGGCGGGGGGGGGGGACACTTACAAAACGAACAAGCTAGATACCTAAAATTCAACCAAATGTATGGTTAAAAAGATGCTACAACTAAAAAAAAGAACCTGTATGCGCTAAGCAGTCTGAATAATGACGAGTCCTTTTCATCAATAGCCTGAGCTACACACTGATTGACTGAACCACGGCTTTCGCTAAGCACTCATTAGATGAGGAGAGCCAAGATTCCACCACCAACACCCCAAACTTCAGTCAGTCAGTGATAGTTTTTGTTTGGACTGGGAACGCGTCAGATGATTTCATCCATATAAGGACAAACGCCCAGTTACTGCTGTTACGTTCGTTCCCGTTGGAAACGCCAGTGCGTGTGTGGTATTGATTTTTGGTGCTCACGTTTGACAGACAATAGGCATTGTTTTCTGTTTGAAACGAGTGAGCGATTTTTGCTGCGCAGTCAAAGAAGCTCTCTGATGGGGTTGCTGTACAAGAATGTAAATGTGAGTAATTACAGCACCTCAAACACACACACACACACACACACACGCGCGCGCGCGCGCGCGCGCAATATTATATATATATATATATATATATATATATATATATATATATATATATATATATATAACACTTCTAACTTATGGACTTCCCACCACCTCCACCCCCTCACTCTCTTTTTCTCTTATTGTTTGTGTGTCTCTCTCTGACTCTTTTGTAATGATTATTGCTTGCGTCAGAACAAGTGTGTGTGTGTGTGTGTGTGTGTGTGTGTGTGTGTGTGTGTGTGTGTGTGTGTGTGTGTGTGTGTGTGTCTGTGTGTGTGTGTCTGTGTGTCTGTCTGTGTCTGTGTGTGTGCGCGCGCTTTATTCCTATATATTTATGTACTTTGTGGTCTGGCTCGTTTCACTGATGAAATGAGTCTGGGCAACAATGGTTATTACCATCCAGCACGATTGTTTTTCCGAGAGGAAGGGCGAAGATGATTGATGGGGGAGGGTTAGTCAGGGGGAGAGGGGAGAGATAAACATAGCCAAAGAGTAAGACACAGCAAGAGAGAGGGGAAGAGAGAGAGACACACACACATACACACACAGACAGACAGAGGGAGAGAAGTGGGGAAGAGAGAGGGAGACAAAGACATTTCCTCTCATAAACAGATGTTATAGCCTAAGGTTTTGATTAAAGATTTCATTTTTCTTTTGCTGGCGAGACAAAATAGCTGTCTCTGTGGTTTAGGCAGGCAGAGAGAGAGAGGGGGGTGGAGGGGCGTGAGGGGGGGGGGAGGAAGATGGAGAGAGTCGTGATCGGTTGTTTTTGTTATTGTTTGTTGGTTGGTTTTTTGTTCTTAACTGAGAGATAAAGGAATACGCACTCAGTGGCCTGTTTTCATTCTGCAGTCACAATGAATAAGAAAAATAACTGATCACATCAAATACATGGAGGTAAAAGCAACATAAAAAATCAAAACGCATGATAATAGCGAAACTAATCATATATATATATATATATATATATATATAGAGAGAGAGAGAGAGAGAGAGAGAGAGAGAGAGAGAGAGAGAGAAACACATACACACACACATACACTATTTTTTTTCAATAGCTTAAAGAATAAACTAAAACTGCATAGAAATACAATTGTTTTCACCAAACCGTGTGAACCAAAGGAACATAAATAGCTCTGATGCGCGCGAACACGCGCGAATGGGAGAGTGAGAAGAACAAAGGAAAGTTGGGAAGG
>NC_134878.1:46162751-46192751 GCF_041734735.1 Babylonia areolata
CGTATGTCTGTGCATGCAGACACGTTTGTACGTCTCTCTCTCTCTCTCTCTCTCTCTCTCACACACACACACACACACACACACTTATAGTGAATAGACGTTAAACTGAAGAAGAACACACACACACACACACGCTCGCGTGTATGTATGTGCCTACGTGCATGAGTGCATATACTGGACACGCGGGCGTGCACTTGCCAGCGAGTACAACTTAGCGCGATCGTGTGTGTGTGTGTGTGTGTGTGTGTGTGTGTGTGTGTGTGCTTGGTAACAAAGACAACATTCTGTACCATTCTCTTTGGAAAAGAGCAACGCCATCAGTCCCCCTCCCCTTCATCAACACACGACAAAAGATTGGGGTATTGACGATGTCTGTGATCACCGTGACTTGACCGTAGCGTTGGCCGCGTGATCTATGTTGTCTCCTTCCAGACGCATGCGTGTGTGGTGTGTGTGTGTGTGTGTGTGTGTGTGTGTGTGTGTGTGTGTGTGTGTGTGAGGGAGGGAGAGGGAGAGAGAGTAAGAGAGAGGGGGAGTAAGTATGTAAGCTCAAAATGCTGGAACAACACACCGTTTGTGTCAATCATCGTAAGCTACTTGCCAGCCTATTTAATGGTATTTGACAACTTTGCCTCCGTGCGAAACGTCAAACCCACAGTAAGTCAATCAACTGTAACAGCACAAGCCGCGAAAATGTTAACGCGCAGTCACAAAGAAAACAAAATGATCAAAATCGCAATTTGCCAACACGGGTGTGCAGCTGTCCCCGTTCCTGGCAATCCTTTACACCTCCCCACAGACGTCCACATCAACATCTAAACAGACAATGACCCGAGGCACCTACCGACAAAACTCACACCCTCGCTGACGTATTCTTCGCCGATGGTAACATTAACCCCATTAACCTTTTATCTCTCTTTGTCTACGTCTCCCTACAGACGTTAGCTGCAATTACCATCGAACTGAATCACCAATGACCAGTAGTGTCTCTGACTGACACAGCTCATACCTTTATCCCCCCCCCCCCCCCCCCCCCAACGTAGTCTTCGCCGGTGGTGACATTCACGCCTATCGACCTGTAACCCATCACCCCACGCAAATATCGCACCGACGTCGCGTGTACATAACCCTCATCAACAACTCTAACGTGCGTTGCATATGGAGATCAACACTGTATTTAAACACATCCATCACCAGCGCTAACAGCTCCTGATGGTGTGACTACCGTGGTGGCGCTAAGCCTATACACACCAAAAAAAAAAGTGCGCGCTATAGCGCGTGCCATATTAACCTGTACTCTTAATGGCTCAGATGTTGAAAAGGAATACACGATGGCTAATACAATACTAAAAGCGAGATGCCGCTAAAGGACATCACCCACAGCCCAGCGTGGTGAGGTGCGGTAGGGGGTGGGGGGAGGGGATGAGGTGGGGGGTTGGAGGGATGGACGGACAGCGGGGGGAATCAGCCCTGGCACGTGTACAAGTTCCACACTAACGGCCGTGTCCGTAAACACTGCACGAGCTGTTGCTGACCCTCCACCTCATCCTTCCCCCCCTTCCCCCCATGCCCCCACCCCGCCCATACGAAACAAACCTCCCCTCTCCTGCCCCATCCCCGATCAGCGGGCGGACTATGTCCGCTCTGATGACGACATTATTCCGGTGACCAGCCTAGCGTTTTATTCCCCGTGGTGGTTGACCCATGCTGACCGCTAATTTTATGCTCCGTTGGCCGCTGATCAGCCCCCTGGGCGGCAAACGTCTCATCGGTACCACAACACACCCAGGTCATAGGGTGAGAGAGGGGGGAGGTGTGCAGAGGTGCGGAGAGGGGATGGAAAGGCTGGAGGGGGGAGAGTGGAATAGAGAGATACGGATACAAATACGATTATTCACTAGACCATAGCGTCTATGAAGCGGTAAACAATCAACATCTGTTTCGTCACATTAGTTTGAGTGAGCATGAGAAAAATTCACATGAAACATCAAATACAGCAGCACAACGTATTACGAGGCTGTAATTTATCTAAATCTAGATGCTTTTTGCAGGAAGAAACAGTTTCAGGGAAGTATTATTTGATAATATATATATATATATATATATATATATATATATATATATATTCATGATACATAACAATGCATTTTTTTTGGTCCCACAAGTGAGATCTTTGCAAGCTGAAACAAAGCTAAAACGAGTGGTATAAATATCCCTAAACACTTACACACATTAACCACAGACATGGCAACACTATTATCAAGCCATCTCTCCCTCGCATCAAAAAATCCACCATTCAGAAATACAATAATTACTTTTTATTCATATCAACCTTCGAGGGATGTGGCAGCTTGATGTGAGGTATTTAATTGAGTCTGGATAATGATATAACGTCAACCGGCTACAGAATAGACAGCATAAATGCATCATACGAAATAGTGGAGTGTGTCTTCCATGATTGTTGTATTTCAACCGCCGATTCATTCAGGAAAAGAGAAAATAACATTGGACTGCACACGTCGCCTTGCTTTACATTCACTTTGTACATTTAATATAATCTGCTACAGCAGCGCCACATCTAACTCTACATTTTACATTTTCATATTATACTCTGAATACATCTGTGCAATTTACCTCTTATGCAATTCTAAACAAAACAGGCCAAAGTAAAAATATATTTCTGTTTATAAAATAAAAAGGCATTTTCAAAGTTAATAAAGGCTAAGTATAATTCACGGTTATAAGAAAACTGTTTTTATGCCAATGCCAAGAGAGCAAACATGTGATCGATTGTTGAATAACCCTTTTTAAAACCAGCTTGGTATTCTCCTGCAATGTTATTTTTCTGTACCCATTTCTGCAAACTGCAATTAATGATGACACTAAATACATTACATCTTATATTGCTCAGAGATAAACCTCTATACTTGTTTGGATTTTTGGCATCACCCTTTTTATACGATAATAAAACAATAGACTCAGTCCTGGCTTTGGGGAAAATACAATTATCATACAGAGCATTAAACTGCTTTACGAAACACCGTATAACTTGCTCATCAAAGTTTTTATACCGTTCACTTATAATACCGTCAGGGCCAGGAGCTTTACGGATTTTCTAAACCTTTTAAAAGCCAATAGAACCACTTCTCTAGATATTGCACGGTTCATATGACAGTCACCTTCAGCGCGTTGAAAATCTTCATTGATATGATCATTATTTGAATCTTTGTTCAACAAGGACTGCTATTAGTTGGGTCAGTTTGACACAGAAATGACAGGAAGACACTGAGGGACAGACAGGAAGAGAGAGAGACAGCGACAAACTGAGACAAATACAAAGAACCAGACAGAAAGGAAAAGAATCACACACACACACACACACGCGCACACGCACACACACGCACGCGCGCGCACACACACACACACACATATACAGAGTGAGACAGAGACAGAGAGACAGAGAGAGAGAGAGAGACTGGCACTCTGTCTAAAGGGTGCAAGCAAACAGATCGTCATCTCCTACAACGGAGAGGCACACAGAACGGCCAGAGCAACAAGCGGTCAGCGCCTGCATTACAGACAGCCAGCGGGTTGGGTGTTGTTACATGCCTGCGTACATGCTCCCACCCCACCTCCCAATGGGCCCCCACCCCCACCGCCCTTTCACTGCTCCTCCTACCCTGCCGCTACTCTTGGCCAGGTTTCCACATCAGCCGTCAAGCTAACTATCATCCGGAGGGGTCAAGCTACTGCCACGGGAACAGATCATTGCATTGTCCAGTGACGTACCTAGTGTGGTGTGGTTGTCTGACACTGCACCCCCTCCACCCTCCCCCCGACCCCCTCGCCCCCTCCGCAATAACGTGGAAATGGAAAAGGTGGTGCTTCTGCAAAGACATCCGTCACGTATTTTGTGTCTGCATAAAATGTGCATTACGACAGGACTTGGTACAAGACCTCTTCAACGTATTTGAATTGTGACATACTGTAATCAGAACGCTTTATCTAAACCAAATGTTTCTGTATGCTTAAGGAGAATTGCAATTAATTTCGATTTCAAAAGTAAATAGAGCATGATTTCACTGAAGGGTTGTTACGTGGATTGAGCCCCCAACTTCTCTCTTTGTACTCTCTCTCTCTCTCTCTCTCTCTCTCTCTCTCTCTCTCTTTAATAACAAGTTAAAGTCTTCGTTGTAGAGTCAAATTTAAAATTAAAATAGTTGCTTCACCTGTGATTACTAATCCCAACCCCCGAACCCCACCCCTGCCCCGCTATTATGTGGGCAGGAAGATGGATTACCGAAACAGCTCTTCTCGCGATTATCTCTCTTTAGTGAGAACACTCTTTGGCTAAGAAACTAGAACGAATGCAATGGCATCCTGATGTTATCGAAGCGCAGAGAGAGACTGCGAAGCGCAGAGACTGCAAACACGCTGAGTAATATCTCATCTGGAAGAGACGAGTAGTCGGAGAACGGACAACAATCATCTATAACCCTCAATCTTCGTGTTCGTTTTTTGTGTCCTCCTTTGTGACGAAGTGGTGTCAACCTGGTGTTTGATGGGCAGTCGTACCAGCAGCGTCATGCACCAGTTATTCTAGTGATAGAAAAGAAAATGTTTATTGACCGTGTACTCGTAATAGATGAAAGTAATTGTGTGTGTGTGTGTGTGTGTGTGTGTGTGTGTGTGTGTGCGTGCGTGCGTGCGTGCGTGTGTGTGTGTGTGTGTATGTGTGCGTGCGTGCGTGCGTGCGTGCGTGTGTGTGTGTGAGTGTGTGTGTGTGAGTGTGAGTGAGAGAGAGAGAGAGTGTGTGTGTGTGTGTGTATGTGTGTGTGTGTGTGTGTGTGTGTGTGTGTGTGTGTGTGTGGGTGGGTGGGTGTGTGTGTGCTTGCTTGGTAACAAAAGACAACATTCTGTACCATTCTCTTTGGCAAGAGCAACGCCATCAGTCCCTCCCTCCCCTTCATCAACACACGACAAAGGATTGCGTGCCACTGTCTCTCCGAGCGTTCTCCTTCCAGCAACACCTACGCCCCCGTAAAAACGCCAGCTGCTAGCAGAAAACGCAAGACAAGAGGCGACGGCACCCCTCCCTACAACACCATCAGTGGAAAAAACCTCACGTGCAGAGCAACCATTAAGGACACCCGGTCAGCCGAGCGAGCTGACAACAGACTTTAACACACAGCAGCTTTGGCAGCAAGCAGCAGGCAGACTCCCAAGACCACCAGTGACGTAAAGCTTCCCCCTGTTTGCGAATTGCGGGCGCGTGGTGGTAATGCCCGCCCACCTCCCTTCTCCCTACCCTCACACCCCAAGTGCCCTTGTCTGGCCTGAAAGACTGGCATGGTGGAAAACAGTCTTTTAAAAGTTTGGGTCCCTAACGGCTTCGGGAGGAAGACAACCTTCCCTGACTGGCTGACGTCTTTCATCCACAGGAGAGGGAATGGTTGTGGGTATGGGTGGGGATGAGAGGGAATCCACAGGAAAGGGTATGGTTGTGGGTATGGGTGGGGTTGAGAGGGAATCCACAGGAAAGGGTATGGTTGTGGGTATGGGTGGGGATGAGAGGGTATCCACAGGAAAGGGTATGGTTGTGGGTATGGGTGGGGTTGAGAGGGAATCCACAGGAAAGGGAATGGTTGTGGGTATGGGTGGGGTTGAGAGGGCATCCATAGGAAAGGGTATGGTTGTGGGTATGGGTGGGGATCAGAGGGCATCCATAGGAAAGTGTATGGTTGTGGGTATGGGTGGGGTTGAGAGGGAATCCACAGGAAAGGGTATGGTTGTGGGTATGGGTGGGGATGAGAGGGAATCCACAGGAAAGGGTATGGTTGTGGGTATGGGTGGGGATGAGAGGGAATCCACAGGAAAGGGTATGGTTGTGGGTATAGGTGGGGATCAGAGGGTATCCACAGGAAAGGGTATGGTTGTGGGTATGGGTGGGGATGAGAGGGAATCCACAGAAAAGGGTATGGTTGTGGGTATGGGTGGGGTTGAGAGGGAATCCACAGGAAAGGGTATGGTTGTGGGTATGGGTGGGGTTGAGAGGGTATCCACAGGAAAGGGTATGGTTGTGGGTATGGGTGGGGTTGAGAGGGAATCCACAGGAAAGGGTATGGTTGTGGGTATGGGTGGGGATGAGAGGTTATCCACCGGAAAGGGGATGGTTGTGGGTATGGGTGGGGTTGAGAGGGAATCCACAGGAAAGGGTATGGTTGTGGGTATGGGTGGGGTTGAGAGGGTATCCACAGGAAAGGGTATGGTTGTGGGTATGGGTGGGGATGAGAGGGTATCCACCGGAAAGTGTATGGTTGTGGGTATGGGTGGGGATCAGAGGGCATCCATAGGAAAGGGTATGGTTGTGGGTATGGGTGGGGATCAGAGGATATCCACAGGAAAGGGTATGGTTGTGGGTATGGGTGGGGATCAGAGGGTATCCACCGGAAAGTGTATGGTTGTGGGTATGGGTTGGGATTGGAGGGTGTGAGGGTCAACTTTCAGCCTTTGTGGACATGCATAAAAAGGGAGGGGGGCGGGGGAGGATGGCTGTCACACAAACTGCTGAAATTAGAAAGAAGAATAACCAACGAAGAGGAGAACATATCTCATTTAGCAAAAAACAACACTATCTCATTCAGCAAACAACAACATTGTCTATCCATTTAGTAAATAACAACACTTTCTATCTCATTTAGCTAAGAACACTATCTCATTTAGCAAAGAATAACACTATCTCATTTAGCAAAGAACAACACTATCTCATTTAGCAAAGAACAACACTATCTCATTTAGCAAAGAACAACACTGTCCATCTCATTTAGTAAACAACAACACTGTCCATATCATTTAGCAAAGAACAACACTGTCCATCTCATTTAGCAAAGAACAACACTGTCTGTCTCATTTAGCAAGTAACAACACTATCTCAATTAGCAAAGAACAACACTATCTCATTTACCAAAGAACAACACTGTCTATCTCATTCAGCAAATAACAAGATTGTCTATCCATTCAGTAAATAACAACAATGTCTATCCCATTCAGCAAATAAGAACACTAACTCTTTTAGCAAAGAACAACGCTGTCTACCTCATTTAGCAAATGACACTAACTCATTTAACAAAGAACAACACTGTCTATCTCATTTAGCACAGAACAACACTGTCTATCTGTCCCAACAGTTCTCGGAACTACTACAAATGACCGCGTGCCACGGCCTCGTGGGGTGTCTGTTCGTGTTATCACGTGCACCAGCCCCCTCAAGGCAATCAGTTTCAGTTTGTTTCAAGGGAGTGTCAAAGCGTGCGGGCTGATCTAAATACGCTAAACCACACACACACACACACACACACACACACACTATATATATATATATATATATATATATATATATATATATATATATATATTGTATTGTATTATTCTTTTTGTCACAACAGATTTCTCTGTGTAAAATTCGGGCTGCTCTCCCCAGGGAGACTGCGTCGCTGCAGTGAGAGCGCCATCCATTTGTTTGCATTTTTTCCTGCCTGCAGTTGCTTTTTTTTCTTTTCTTTTTTTTTTAATCACTATTATGTTTCCTATCGAAGTAGGTTTTTCTACAGATTTTTGCCAGGGACAACCTTTTTCGTGCCGTGGGTTCTTTTACGTGCGCTAAGTGCATGCTGCACACGGAACCTCGGTTTTCATCCGAATGACTAGCGTCCGGACCACCACTCAAGGTCTAGTGGAGGGGCAGAAAATACTGGCAACTCTGCCGGGATTCGAACCAGTGCGCTCAGATTTCTCTCGCTTCCTTGGCGGACGCGTTACCTCTAGGCCATCACTCCATATATATATATATATATATATATATATATAGAGAGAGAGAGAGAGAGAGAGAGAGAGAGATGTATGTATGTGTGTATGCATAAGGAGTGCATGCCTGATCTTCGCATAAACCCAGGCCTTCAAACAAGACAATGAAGAGGACACTCAAACGCGAACAAGTGTGTTTGTTTTACTATCAAAAGTGGGTTTTTTTGACTCACTTGTGTAAACAAAGTGAGTCTATGTTTTAACCCGGTGTTCGGTTGTCTGTGTGTGTGTGTGTGTGTGTGTGTGTGTGTGTGTGTGTGTGTGTGTGTGTGTGTGTCCGTGGTAAACTTTAACATTGACATTTTCTCCGCAAATACTTTGTCAGTTGACACCAAATTAGGCATAAAAATAGGAAAAATTCAGTTCTTTCCAGTCATCTTGTTTAAAACAATATTGCACCTCTGGGATGGGCACAAAAAAATAAAAAATGAAGCCTAATTATATGCAAACTGCATTTACTGTTATATTTATATTTTTTGTATTCTCTAAACTTGGCACTTTGATCTGATATTCGACCCAACAACAAGAGCAGTCATTATTATCATTTTTTGTTCAAACAGGAACTTCTTTTGCTATGCAAGGAAGTTTTATTTATTTTGCAAACGTTTCGGTGCAGATAGTAAAAAAGGGAAATAACTCTTAATTAATGCTAGGGGACTTAATTTGCTTTAAACTGATCTTTCTCATCTTAAACATTACATTTTGAAATTATACTCAATACATAAAAAGCTTGGATTCTTTTTTAAAGTGTATCACAAGTGAGTCTTGAAGGCCTTGCCTCTCTTGTTTCTACATAATTTTGCTACCAGGGTCAACCCTTTTAGTTACCGCGGGTTCGTTCACGTGCACGAAGAATATGATGCTCACAGGACTTCAGGTTATCGTCTTATCCGAAACAACAGAACCCAGACACCCAGATGACCACTCAAGGTCTAGAGAAGGAGAAGGAGTATACATATATATATATATATATATATATATATATATATATATATATATATATATATATATATATATATTTTTTTTTTTTTTTTTTTTTTTTTTTTTTTTTTTTTTAACATCTCGAAAACAGGACTCGGAACCTGGAGACATTTAGCTTCCAAGTCGAGCGCGCGCATTACCACAAAGACACCGCTCCATTGGATTCCCTGTGCCGGTCAGACCTAGCCTGCAGAGCAGACACGAGAGCACCAGACAGGCAAGTAAGCTGACAGACGACTTGATAGTCTCTGCCCCCTCCTCTTTTCAGTACCACCAGTGACGTCAAGCTGTTGGAACCCCATAATTATTAGGAAAAGACGGCAGGTGGGGTGCTCATGAACCCAAACTTCTCTGTCTGTCTGTCTTTATGTCTTTCTCTCTCTATCCATCTGTATCTCTATCTCCACCTCTCTCTCCATCCCTCTATTTCTCTCTATCCCTCCTCCCCCCCCCCCCTCTCTCTCTCTATCCCTCTCTCTGTTTCTGTCTCTGTCTCTATGTTTCTCCCCCACCTCTCTCTCTCTCTCTCTCTCTATATATATATATATATATATAATCTATCTATTTCACAATTCCTTTTCATCCCGTTCAGTCTCAGCAATCGAAGTCGTCATCTGAATCGAATTTTTCTCCTGAAGAGGGCGTGCGTGTGGGAATGGGAGTGGGGGTGGAGGTTGATCGATCTCTTCACAGTTGTGCAATCGTAACGCTAATAACTGCACGCTGCACGTGAACTGCACTCGTTGCTCCCTCCCCCCCCCCCTCCAATCCCTCCCCCCCCCCTTCCCATCTCTGTGTGTGGGTGGGGGGTATGAAGATGATATATACCATTGAAAAGGTACATAGTTTCGTTTGTAAACGTTTTCTGAAGGTCCCTTTGAAAGTGCCAAACAAATATGGTGAGCTTGGGCGACATCCGCTACATATTAACAGCACTGTGAGATGCATGAAATACTGGCTAAGAATTTTGAAAATGGACATGTAAAGATTACCTAGGCAAACCGACTTGATGGTAAGAAACCTAGATGACAGCCGCCTTTATTTCCTTGTTAAAACAAAGACTGACAGACAGTTTTCTCCAAGACTGGAACAGTTCTATAATACATAAGGACACTTATGATAAGTACAGATTGTTCAAAAGTGATTTTGAATGTGAAAAGTAGTTTGAATTCATGGATATAAGATATTTTCGGGACTTTCTTGTGAAACTACGAATTGGTGTGTTACCAGTAAAAGGGTCCAGTTATTTATGTACAGTCTGTAAAGTTGATGAACCCGAGCACCGCTCTATGTATGTGTCTCCCTCATATACGAGTATCAGAACCAAGTACTTACCAGGTAATTACCCCAAGATTACACCGAAATATTGAAACATGTATCTATTGAAAAAAATAAGAAAGTTGAGTATGTATCTTTTCCATGCTCTTCGTCATAGACAACAGTTTACAGATGTGAAATTGTGAAATTTGACCTTGATCAAGAATAGCTTGGTTTGATTATTCAAATTACTGCTCAACTGACATGATATGCATTCCTAAGATGTACACTTTGTGCCAAATACTTTCCTATGGGCTGGTAGCCGTCTAAAGGAATAAAATTTGTCCTTGTTCTCTCTCTCTCTCTCTCTCTCTCTCTCTCTCTCTAACGTTGTCTCCACCGCCGCAGAACACTGTAAAAGAGTGTCCATTAAGAATAGGAGGTTGGAGATTTTATTGTGCTCGCTGGTGTACATTAATTGTAATTAAGGTGTTATCATCCTCGGAAATAAAGAACTCTCTCTCTCTCTCTCTCTCTCTCTCTCTCTCTCTCTCTCTCTCTCTCTCTCTCTCTCTCAGATGTGTAAGTCGGCCAGTGTGCTAACATCTCCATCATTGGAAAATAATGATTCATTTATTTATTCATCCATCCATTCATGCTCTCTCACGATGTAAATATAATGAGAAAACTTAACAAGGAAAAAGAGAAGCACGAGGCATGGAGTGAAAATAAAAACACACACGTAGAAAAAGGTGAATGAATCAGACAGAAAAAGAACGCTTAAGGATATATCTAGAAATACCTACCTATCTAACAACCTACCTACCTGCTTATCTACCTACCTACCTTCCTTCCTTCCTATCTATCCATTTATCTATCTATTTAACATATCCATAAAAACAAAAATAGGGATCCATGTTTTATTACACACACACAGAGAGAGAGAGAGAGAGAGAGAGGGAGGGAGAGAGAGAGAGCAATGACATTATCGGAAGAAGAGAGAGAGAAAAAAAACCGACCCACTTTCGACAACTCGGTCAAATGACAGTGGAAACAACATTCATATGGCCAGGGAAGCTAAAAATGAGAATCGCTGATATGACAGTCTGTCTTCGCAATGACAATGGAGACGCATAACTTTCGTCATAGCTCCACAGCACAGAGGCAATTTGTGTCGACAAACAAAAAGCATGGTTTTTGCGTCAAAAATCTTAAATGACGACATCTGTAAAGATTTATTTTCAGCTACAAGACAAGCAACGAATCAAATGTCAACTCTGATACGGAAAGGCAAAGAGCGATTGTGTTGCTCTCTTTCTCAAGGTAATTGAGATCAACCCGTCAATTCAGATCAACCTGTCATTTTCAGACGATGGAAGGGAGGGGAAGGGGGGTGGGGGAGGAGCCCAACAAAATCGTTACATTCGTGCGGGCGCGAAGGTGATGATTATGTGTGTGAACACGATGGGTTAACCATTCGTTAAGTTCTTCCTTTCTTTGAAAATTAAATTAAATTAAAATAAGCCTGCGCGAGTTCCGTGTCATTCAAATTTAAAAGAGTTTGATTTTTATCCTCTGCCCGCGGCCAGTAAACTGAGAGACGAGAGAGAGAGAGAGAGAGAGAGAGAGCTGATGTACATGGTATCACGTCCCAATATCAGCATTGTCATCACATCATCATACTCACCATCGTCACCTGTCTCTGTCTCTCTTTTTCTGTCTGTCTCTGTCTCTCTGTCTGACTGTCCATGTCTGTCTCTGTCTCTGTCTGTCTGTCTCTGTCCCTCTCTGTCTCTGTCTCTCTCTCTCTCAATGTTGAAAGGCGAAGAGCGGCGGAGGAAACAAAAGCCAGTTTTGGACCTTCTAGATCAATACTGGAGACGAGGGGAAAGCGGAGTGGGGGTGTGGGGGTGTGTGTGGGGGGAATGGCGGGGATGGGAGGGAGAACAAGCCAGAGGGGGCAGACGGGGAATGATGGGGAACTGGCTGGGAGGGGGGCCGGGAGGGTGGAGGTGGGGGTGGGGGTCGAGGTGGGGGCACGGGGGTTATAGAGTGGTATATGGGGAGAGTCTCTGACAACGATAGGTCGTAAAAGCCTACGGTCAGTCATGAGGACTGGATCGTTGAGTTGAAAGGTTGGGGCAAGGTTGGGGAGGGGGGAGGGATGAAAAACAATAAGCAGGCATTCGAGCGACGTCTCTGTGTCTGTGATTGTGTGAGTGTGAGGATAGTTACTTTCTCTTCCTATATGACAATTTCCTTACTCCAATTTCTTTCTTTTTTTCTTTTCTTTCTTACGTAAACGTGGCATGGTTAATCGCTATCCACAGCTAACGTTTCCACCACGAAACGCCACTTACATGCCCACATGACAAAAGAGAACAGCACAGGTTTTACTGTTACTGTAATTTGTCGTTATCGTTAAGCCAACCTTTTCTGTTTTTTGAAATAGCAATACGACAACCAAAGGAATCAATGATTCATGCGGCAACTTTACCCGTTTGGGGGCTGTGTGTTTTCCCTCCGATTATCTCCAATTATGCCGCTGAAAGGAAGCTGGTGTCAGTGTTTGTTTTTTGTTGAAGGTTTCAATTAGGTACCAGTCTTACGCTGGGAAGCACGAAGAGAGAGCCGTGTTTTGTTTCGCGGAGACACTACACTAGAATTATTGATCAGGTACACAGTTTTATCTGGCTAGCGTCACTGCAAACGAACCTTTTTGTCTTTGTTATTGTTGTTTTGGACGTGTGGGTGCGTGCGTGCGTGTGTGTGTGTGTGTGTGTGTGTGTGTGTGTGTGCGTGCATGTTTGGATGAGTGAGTGAGACACAGAGAGAGAGGGAAAGGGATGGAAAGAGAGAGAGAAAGAGAGAGAGCCTACTCGTCTTTTTCCTTCGCAAGGAGTGAATTGTGCACACACAGACTTTATGCACACATCAACGTTTGATTGTAGTTGGGGTGTTTTTTCTGTCTGTTTCTGTAATTCTGTATCTATCGGATTTCCACCGGCTTCGCCCATAGACTGTCACTGCTGTTTCGGTCATTATTTGGTTGAAAGTGACTGTGAGGGCTTCAAGATCTTCAGGCGGAAGTAGTGGGGCCAATATTTTCTCCTCTGCTCACCAAAGTTTTTTTTCAAAATCAAATCTGAGATGGCTGATTTCCCCTCTCGAATTCCTCCTCAACCGTACTTCAAAGTTCACCATGACAAGGTCGTGGCCATTGCCAAGCTCCTGGGAACGTTCTTGTTTTTGTCCTTTTGATGCTAGACCTGTTCCGGTTTTTTCAAACAGAACATGGTCTATGTGGCCGTGTTATTGACCGTTTGTCCATTGTCGGGATCTTGGTGTACGAACCAAGTCATTGTCACTGGCGAATTTTAACAGGCATAGTACCCTAACATGTGTAGTACGCCTTCACTGGTATTATCATTACAGTAGGGACCGCGTAAATTCCTCCAGTCTTCCGGGGCATCCACACTAACCTTGGCATTCAATTTAACCACCCTGAAAAGATAAGAGTGTTTTTCTTGTCATCAAGGCTGACTGTATAATTCTTCTCTTTGGTCATCATGACAGACTGATGTTTGCACAAGGAGTGAGATATCAAAATAATAACAATAAGAAGAACTCTAAAAGAAAAAAAGAAAGGGGAGCGGAGGGGGAGTTAGACATTCACACTAACTTCATACTATGCAATGCTACTGGTCGACCGACTGACTAAGTCACAGTGACGGTACAATATGAAGCAAACATATGCGCTTTGTTCTTTTTTCTTTCCCCTAAGTGACGGATCAGCTGTGATGTGACACACTGATAAACACATCACAGTCCACGTCTCCAATCCCCTCCCCATCAGATACAGCGTTCCCACCGGAGGAGGGAGAACGAAGGTACGAACACACGTGAGGATAAAAAACGATAATGCCCTTCGGCCAAAATCGGTATCAAAAGTTGTTTGTCACAATGAAACCATTACCTCTTCAGACACGGACAACCGGGCCGGCATTCTAATCAGCATAAAAACCAACAGGAAATCACCATTCACACGGGGCAAGGAGGATAGACCAATTTCCCCTTCCAACGGACGGTTTCCACGCATTAAAATGAAATCAGTGCCAGAGTAATTTCCAACTCAGCAAGCCTCCGAAGCCTCCAGTGGAGAGGACTGCAATAACTGCATTGATTGCAGTTCACCTGCACTGTGCAGGTATTAGCGTTACGATTACACAGTTGTGAAGCGATCGAACAGCCCCCACCGACACTCCCATTTCCTTATGCCCCCCCTCACCCCTCCCTTCTTTAGAAGAGAAATTTGGTTCAGATGTTGACTTCCATTGCAAAAACTGAAAACAGGAGTCGTGGATGGGTAGAGGGATGGGAGGGGTGAGAGAGAGGGGGGTGGGAGATGGAGAAAGATGGAGAGAGAGAGAGAGGGAGAAAGAGAGATGGAGAGGGAGAGAGAGAGAGAATGAAGAGGGATGGAATAAAGCGAAGTGGATGGAGGGAGAGTAGTGGGAAGAAGATCATAGTTGGGAGAGAGAGAGATGATATGAATGGGTGGATCGAGAGACGAGTAAATGGGGGAAGTGGGAGGGAGAGAGAACATGAAAAAGAAAGGTAAACAGAGAGTAGTAGGAAAGAGAAATAGGATGAGGAAGAATGTAGATAGAGAGACGAGTAGTGGGAGTGGGGAAAGAGAGATAGTTGTGTAGGGAGAGAGATTAGTGTGGCAGAGGAAGAAAGAGAGTAAGAGAGAGAGGGGAAGGGGTGTGAAAAGGTGGGGTGGATAGAGAGATGATAATGGGAGAGAGACAGGGGGAAAGGGGGAGAGAGATGATGATGATGATGATGGTGATGATGATGATGAAAGAGAGGGGGTGGACGACAGAGAAACGGGAATGTGGGGGACAGGTAGACGGAAACACACAAAGGAAAATAGAAAGATTATCTTCATGTGCACCCCCTCCCCCCCCCTGTGTGTGTGTGTGTGTGTGTGCGTGCGTGCGTGCGTGCGTGCGTGCGTGCGTGCGTGCGTGTGTGTGTGTGTGTGTGTGTCTGTGTGTGTGTGTCTGTGTGTGTCTGTGTGTGTGTGTCTGTGTGTGTGTGTGTGTGTGTCTGTGTGTGTGTGTGTGTGTGTGTGTGTGTGTGTGTATGTCTGTGTGTGTGTGTGTGTGTGTGTGTGTGTGTGTGTGTGTGTGCATGTGCGTGTATGTGTGTGTGTCTGTCTGTCTCTCTGTGCTGTGTCTCTGTGTGTTCCCACGCATGTCTCTCTGTGCATGCTGCACATTTATAATGTGTACATGTACATTCATATACTCAGTAACTGCCTGTGCATGTTCCTATATGCTCGTTAATGTGTATTGTAAACTGATAACTCACACGTGTACATGTTACAAACTTTTTTTATTTTTGCGTGGGTTAGTCAGCCCAGTCAGAGCGACATTCATTCTTCCTGATGTGGAAATGCTCAGAGAAATGGCGACATAATTGTTACGCTCGTTATTTTCTCACCACGAAATTACCGCGCACAGGTCATGCAAATTACGCTGATGACTGTGAGATCGAAATGCGCAAATTACGAATGGAACTGTGCATGCAGTTGCTTGCTTGCCTGCCTGCTTGGTGACAGAGACAGAGACTATACGAGACAGAGACAGAGAGAGACTGTGTTCGTGTATGTGTGGTGGGAATATGTGTGTGTGTGTGCGTGCGTGCGTGCGTGCGTGCGTGCGTGTGTATGTGTGTGTATGTGTGTGTATGTGTGTGTGTGTGTGTGTGTACAAATGCATACATACGATTCACGCATGCGTCCAAGCATGAGTTCAAAAGCTACATGAGCTAGGTTCTGCGCATATGAAAAAACGCTTGTAATCCGTGTTTTGGAGCTTTTGAGTACGCCCGCCCCTGCTTCTCCCTCTCTCTTCTTCCCTCATGCGCACTCGGACGCGCGCGTGTGTGTATGTACATACACACACACACACGCACGCACGTTCGTGCATGCAGCATACGATGCTAACGATAATAACACCACCACCAACGAAGCGTGCCAGTGTCGTTGCAAAAACTGGCCGACAACTTAATTGCTTGGTCAACTAATTAACTACTATACTACATTTTTCGCTAATCAGACTGGGAAGAGAGGCATTCACAACATCTGTACACGGTTCATTCATGAAGCGGTTCACACAAATTAACAACAACAACAACAAAAATGTCATTACATATTGAAATAAATGTTCGATCGTATTTACTTTTGCGTATCTCACTTAATGGTTTAATGTGTGGTGATGGCACGCGCGCTTGTGTTATGTGTTGTGTTGTGTGTGTGTGTGTGTGTGTGTGTGTGTGTGTGTGTGTGTGTGTGTGTGTGTGTGTTACAGTGTGTGTGCGTGTACGTATGCGTGTGTGTGCGTATGCTGGTGCACGCTCGCGCTTTCCTGTGAGTCTATCCATATGCTTTGACATAAATCATCCACTTCTCTCTCCGGACTGGACTCTAGTTTCGTCACATAGACACGAGTTGTCTGATGTCACACGCACGATAGTGATGATCTGCCCCTTGGGTTGAAGTACTTAAAGGTCACTCAGACACCACCAGACTCTGGGCCTACCTCTGTCGTCCTTGGGGGTGAGAAATGTACCTACAAGTAGGTGGTGGTGAAAATAGACAAAAAGAAAACGTACAAGTAAGAGAGAAAAACTCGCCAGTAAATAAGGAAAAGAAAGAAACGAATGACTAGAACAAGCTCCAGAAATACCCCACACTAGAAGCAACCAAAACATTTGTTTGTGGTTTTGTTGTTGTTGTTTTCAAGGTTACACTATTGCTTTTCCCTTCTTGCTGGCTATCGACAGAAGCACCAATAAACCCTCGCCAACACGTTCCAAATTCTGCTGCTAAACCCGTTTTTAAGGCACGAAAATCTCAGAACTGTTGAGGCGGGGAGACGGAGGGGAAGGCAGAAAGAAAAACAAAACAAAAACGAAGGGCTGACAAGGTTGCAGAATGGACAGGAAAACCATTTGCAGAGACCCCAGGCTTTAACACACAATCGACAGACCTGGAAGAAACTGGTGAACAGGTCTGTGCGGCGCCCCAATGCCTTTCCACAAGTCGAAGAGCTGAGGGAGGAGGAGGAGGTTGTGGTAAAGAAGGTGAAGAAGGTGAAGAAGAAGAAGAAGAAGAAGAAGAAGAAGAAGAAGAAATATATATATGCAATGCCACTACTACTACTACTCCTGCTACTACTACTACTACTACTACTACAACTACTTCAGACTCCGAAGCATCAAGATGGGCCATAAGAATGCCAACTTGTGTTCTGGACGGCTGTGATTCGAACTCCGGATGTTCCAGTGGACATCTCCACAGGCCGAAGCAAAACAGGGGCCACACAGACGTATCAGAACTAAAGTCGAAACCTATCTAAGATGATGATTGTCGAGGGGCATAAAGGCAGTGGGTGTGTGGAAGGGGGCGGGCCGGGGGTGGGGGGAGAGGTGGGGGGGCCGGGGAGGGGAGCTTAGATCTAACACTAATTTCAAACATGTAGTGCTCATCCAGAGACAGACAGGCTGGACGAGAGACAGACACAGTGTCTGGACAAAGAAGCAGAGAGAGACAGAGAGAAGCGCGAAACTGAACGGCACAACACACACACACACACACACACACACACACACACACACACACACACACACACACACACACACACACACACACACACACACACACACACACACACACACACACACACACACACACACACACACACACACACACACACACACACACACACACACACAGGCGGTCTTTTTTTTTTCTTTGGAACTGTGTCAGTAGAACACCACCAACCATCCATTACTATGCTGGTTCCAACACTGCCCTGTAATTTCATCGTTCTGTGCCAGACAGGAACTAAACCAATACATTTGGGACCAATACCAAAAAGAACTGTCTAAAGGGCAAGTTTCCTCCTCCTTAGAGTGAAGCACTGCATGTAGGTAATCTGCGGGAACTACATTAGTTCCTTTCTGAACGTCGCTTTCGTCTGTTCTGTTTATTTCAGTGGAAAGCTGGCTGAGGATTTCGATAAATAAACAAACGAATAAATATATATTAATATGTATACATATATATATATATATATATATATATATATATATATGTGTGTGTGTGTGTGTGTGTGTGTGTGTGTGTGTGTGTGTGTGTGTGTGTGTGTGTGTGTGTGTGTGTGTGTGTGTGTGTGTGTGTGTGTGTGTGTACACATATACAAACGCGCGTGTGTGTGTGTGCGTGTGCGCGCGCGCGCGCGTGCATGTGTGTGTGTGTGTGTGTGTGCGGTGGAGTTGATGAGGGGAGGGGGGCGGGAGCATGAATGTGTAAAAGACTGATTTTTTATTTGTTTTACTGTTATATTGACAGCTATGAACAATTATAGACGCGAAAAAAATGCTCACACTTTCCTGGCTCATGTAATTACACTTTGTCTCCACTTTCGTCATGTCCCACAACCCAAAGAGAGAGAGGGGGGAGGGGAGAGACAGAGACAGAGAGAACTAGAGAGAGACAGAGACACAGAGAGAGAGAGAGAGAGAGAGAGAGAGAAAGATAGACAGACAGACAGAGAGACAGAGAGACAGACAGAGAAACAGAAAGAGATAGGGCTGCGTGACACTGCGTTGTGGCGAGTGGTGACCCGCTCCTCCGGGGGAGAGCAGATCAAATTTCACACAAAGAAATCTGTTGTTGCAAACAGAATACAATACAATACAATACAACACAATACAGCACAGCACAACACAATACAATACAATACAATACAATACAATACAATACAATACAATACAATACAATACAATACAATACAATACAGTCCTAATGGCTGGACCAACGCGGATCAAAACAATTTCTCGAAAATCCACGGCATGCACACACACACATACACAGAAGCCTCAAACATTATAACTTCGATGTAATTTTTAATTTCCCGCAGAGACAGATGGAGGAGGAGGTGCCGGGAGGGGAAAGACGTTGAGCCGGGGTAAGGTGGGGAAGAGAGGGGGCTGGGGTTAATTAATGAGAGGCGGTGGGGGGAAGGGGGAGAGGTACTGGAATCTCTCTCATTGGACACTGTGATGATTAATTTGTACTCCGCACAGCACAGCACTGAGAAAACAAGCAAGTTAGGACTGTGTGTGTGTGTGTGTGTGTGTGTGTGTGTGTGTGTGTGTGTCGGTGTGTCTGTGTATACGTGCGTGCGTACGTGTATGTGTGCCTGTGTGTGCATACACGTGGGCAACAAGCAGAATTCCCCCGTCCACCCACCCAACCCACCCACACAACCTGTTCCAGCGGTGACGTCCTTGTCGTCTAGTAGCACCCGAGTCCATTCAGGCCATTGTGTGGTGGTGATGGGTGATGGTGGGTGTGCGCTGCTGGCAGCAGGAATTCATTGCGAAATGTTGGCCCCTTGTTTCCCACTATCGATTGACGGCACCACAAAGAGCATGTGTGACACCCCCCCACCCACCCACCACACACACACCCTCCAACCCTCTTCCACACACAACTTCCACTCTCACCTCCCCCACCCCTCTACTCTCATCCCCACCCCCTATCAAACCCTCATCCACACACAACCTCCACTCTCCCCCCCTCCCCCCTCCAACCCTCATCCACACACAACCTCCATTCCCACTCCCCCACACCTCCCCCCCCTCCAACACTCATCCACACACAACCTCCATTCCCACTCCCCCACACCTCCCCCTCCCCCCTCCAACCCTCATCCACACACAACCTCCATTCCCACTCCCCCACACCTCCCCCCCCTCCAACACTCATCCACACACAACCTCCATTCCCACTCCCCCACACCTCCCCCATCCAACACTCATCCACACACAACCTCCATTCCCACTCCCCCCCCCTCCCCCCCCCCTCCAACCCTCATCCACACACAACCTCCATTCCCACTCCCCCACACCTCCCCCTCCCCCCTCCAACCCTCATCCACACACAACCTCCATTCCCACTCCCCCACACCTCCCCCCCCCTCCAACCCTCATCCACACACAACCTCCATTCCCACTCCCCCACACCTCCCCCCCCTCCAACCCTCATCCACACACAACCTCCATTCCCACTCCCCCACACCTCCCCACCCCCCCTCCAACCCTCATCCACACACAACCTCTACTCTCTCGAAACAGGACTGACTCCCACCTTCACACCACTTCCCCTTCTCCTTCACCCCGACATTCACCCCCGGGGGAAAAATGTATGGATGTACTTTCACTGAGAGAGAGACACACAGAGAGAGAGGGAGAGACGGGGAATGGGGGGGGGCAGAATGAGATAACTACAGGGATATAAAGGGAGAGAGTGAGAGAGAGCGGAAGGGAGAGGGAGGGAAAGGGTGAAGAGCGAGGTGGAGACAGAGGGAGAGGGAGGGATGAAGAGAGGGTGAGATAGAGAGAGAGGGGGGAGAAAGGGAGGGGAGGGACAGACAGAATGAGGGAGAGGAGGGAGAGAGAAAGAAAGAGGAAGAGAGGGAGAAAGAGGGAGAGAGGGATGGGAGGGACAGAGAGAGGGAGGGAGAGGACGGGGAGAGGGGAGAGAGAGAGAAAGAGGAAGAGAGGGAGAAATAGGGAGAGAGGGATGGGACAGAGGGAGGGTGGGAGAGGGGGAGAGAGGGAGAGAAAGAGGGAGAGGGAGGGGAGGAACAGAGAGAGATAGGGAGAGAGAGAAAGAGGGAAAGAGAGCAGGGGATGACAAAGAGATGAAGACAGACAGACAGACGAAAACAGTCAGAGAAACAGAGACAGGAGCTCTGTCCTTGCTTTATACTCTATCTGCTCTGCCGCGTGGTGCTGTGTTCCTCTTTCTTCCCTGCACACATCCTCCTTCCCTCAAGACATCCATAACATTTTGTCCAATTACCAGCCAAAAGGAGAGAGAGCAAGAAAAGAAAGAATGCACGAATGAATGAGGAGAGAATATGGGAGAGAGAGAGAGAGATTAGAGATGGGGGAGGGAAGAGAGATAGAGAGGTAGAGAAACAGACAGACACACACACACACACACACACACACACACACACACACACACACACACACACTCACACAAACAAACAGCACACACACACACACACACACACACACACACACACACACACACACACACACACACACACACACACACACACAAACACAAACACACAGCTAATGGGGGAAGGGAGAGATTTTGCCGGCTCTCAATATTTACCTGGGTTTACGAAATGCTATTTTGTTGATTTGTTGTTGTTTTTCGTTGTTTTTGTTTTTGTTTTTGTTTTTCTTCTCTTTTTTTTTAACTCCTGTGTTGACGCTTTGCACACATGCGTGTTTTGCTTCAAACTGGCATTGTCCCCACCTTCTCAATCTTTCCCTCTTTCCCTGAGACTTCTTCTTCTTCTGCGTTCGTGGGCTTCAACTCCCACGTTTACTCGTATATACGCGAGTGGGCTTTTTACGTGTATGACAGTTTTTACCCCGCCATGTAGGCAGCCATACTCCGTTTTCGGGGGTGTGCATGCTGGGTATGTTCTTGTTTCCATAACCCACCGAACGCTGACATGGATTACAGGATCTTTAACGTGCGTATTTGATCTTATGCTTGCGCATACACACGAAGGGGGTTCAGGCACTGGCAGGTCTGCACATATGTTGACCTGGGAGATCGTAAAAATCTCCACTCTTTACCCACCAGGCGCCGTCACCGTGATTCGAACCCGAGACCCTCAGATCGAAAGTCCAACGCTTTAACCATTCGGCTATGGCGCCCGTCGATTCCCTGAGACGATCAGCGCTCCAGTGTGGAGACCAGTTCCTGAAATGATGCGTGGGACGGTTTCCTCTCAGACTCACTGACATGTTTCTCTATGTGATCAATTATTCTGAGGTTTAGTCTTGATGTCTGTGACTGTGCTTCAAACGAAATGAAAGGGGAAGAAGAAGAAGAAAAGAAAGAAAAAACACCACCAAAGGCCGTCTCATGATTGGCGGCTCCAAAAATATTTTCAGCTGAAACTGCATTCTTACATTCGGTCTGCCATGTCCCTCCCACAGATTCGAGGAATGTCGTATCATCCTTGCTCTATTAAGGGTATGGAGGAAAGTCACATTAAAAAAAAAAAAAGAGCAATTACCAACTTCGCAATTTCGCAACAACAACAAAAATTGTGTCAACAGAATTTTTTCTTGCTTTTAAAATTTTTTTAAGCATCTGACATTATAATCTGAGTTTCTGTAAATGTCAGCAATACTGTTAAGGTAGCTTTCATTTTTCGTTGCTCAATGTTTCTGATATATATATATATTTTTTTTTTAAATCAACAAGTATTTCACTGAAGACTTGCTTGAAAGATTACAGAAACTGACACGAAACGAACTTCTAGTTATAATTTGGGAGCAAGCTGTTAACACAAGGCTGCATACTTGGGATAAACAACCAGTAACTGAAATTCGTTGCAATTTCATTCGTGTAAACAACCTCTGTGCCTTCTTAGCTGCTTTTGTTGTTATTTTTGTTCGTTTGTTGTTGTTGTTGCTCCTGCTGCTGCTGCTGTTACGTTGTTATTACTGCTGTTTCTCCTGCATTCTTCAAACTTACGATAACAACAACGATAGCTGAAGAAAACTAGTGACATATTGAACTGTTGAGTATCTGATCAACGTTTCTTTGAAAAAAAAAATATATATATATATATATATATATCGATTTCCCTAAAAATTCACAATCAACATCAAACATGCACTTCCCCCTCCTTCCTCTCTACAGAGAACATTCATTCAAGCGTACACACGCGTTTCAAGGACGGCGTCCCGAAACTGAAACCCGAGCCGCCAGAATCTGAATCGGAAGCAAAAGACCCAGCGGAACTTCCTCAAACATGACAGCCTTTGTTCTGTTCCAATAGACCCTGACTCCCTCCCTGTGTTGTGGGGTGAAAAGATATGACGGCCAGGTGAGAAATGGCGTCAATGGTTCTTCGAGATTAGACTTGACTCGGTGGAGTTGGTCGAGAGGGCCGGAGAAAGTTCCGAAGTGATCGAATTGAGCATGCACGTATGCACGCACCTAAAGAAAGAGATGATAGATAGAAATATCGATAAATAGATAGATAGATAGGTAGATAGATAGATAGATAGATAGACAGGCAAACAGAGAGACAGACATAGACTTAGAGACAGACAGATAGATAGATAGATAGATAGATATCTTTAACATAGACATAGGTAGACAGACTGCTGCTCTCCTCACTCTCCTGCAGGTGTACGAACTCGTGAACACACACACACACACACACACACACACACACACACACACACACACAGAGATTCAGATTCAGATTATTTATTCATTAATAGGCCTAGGCCCCTTATGAAGGGGTAAGTGACAATATAAGTAATAACAAACAAAATGAAAATATATAACCAACCATAATACATACACACATTACATAAACGCTGCAATGAAGTACAGCATCTTAAGATGTCACGATATCCCGAAATTTAAATGCCTGGTGTAAAAACAGTGCCAGATTCCATATATCAGCATGTCTCGTGGATGACAATAATAAACTCAGTTTGAATAAACATGGCTGTCGATAGTACTTAGGTGGTATATATTTTTCTCTAATTCTACAAAGAGCTGGACAACAAAAAACAAAATGTACCTCGTCTTCTTTGTCTTCTTTACATAGTGGGCAAATTAAATCATTGTCAGTAAAATCTCTGTATCTATAGTAATGTGTAGCTAAGTCTGACACGCCTAACCTAAATCTTGTTGTTACATACTTCAAATACATGTCCATGTTACATACCAAGTACTGTTTAACATCATGCGAATGTCCAAAAGTTCTATAGAAGCTAAATCTTTCACTGTTTTGAATATGGTAATTCCAGTCCTGCCATCTACAATCAATCAAGCGTTGCCGGAAAAGTCTTACAAACTGATTTATACTACCAACACCCTGATTCAACCATACATCACCAAATCCATATCTAAGTAAACAAATACGTACATCTGTGACCCAATTTCTCTTTCCCCTAATATCTAACTCATACAACATTTTGTAAGCTCTATAAGGTATTCTATAATCTTCCATTTGTAACAACTTAAGCCAATAACGTATACACTGTATAGCAGAGTTAATATATATCGGATGTCTATTTGTTTCACCATAAACAAGATCATTAGGTGTACGCAGATCTACGCCTAGAAATTTCTTCAACGCAAACAAATGCACAGATTCACATTCCAACGCGGCTTTATGCAGACCCCATAATTCAGAACCATATTGCATGACGGGTTGTACCTGAGCATCAAAAATTTTCAAAAACAATTGTAGAGAAGTGTTATTTAACGAAGATAATCTTTTTATAACACACAATAAGACATTTTTGGCCCTGCTAGCAAGATCTTTACAAGCAGAAACAAAGCTCAAACGTGTAGTAAAATTTATCCCCAAATATTTATAAACATTGACAACAGGCATCGTAATACTATCATAAAACCATCTTTCCCGTGAACCTAAATATCCCCCCTTTCTAAATACAATGATATTACTCTTACACATGTTGACTTTCAGTTGAAGGGAACTTGCTGCACGTTGTAAGTTATTCAGCTGAGTCTGTAGACCAACAATAGTTTCTGACAAAAGTACAACGTCATCTGCTAATAACAAGATAAATAATTCAAATGCATCAAAAGAAAAAGTGGCACCATGTCTTCCGTTATTAATAACATCAATGGCCAGTTCATTTATGAAAAGGGAGAACAACACTGGACTGCACACATCACCTTGTTTTACTCCAGCTGTACAGGCTATATAATCTGTCAACTGTGCACCACATCTAACTCTACATTTTACGGTATCATAAATACTCCGAATACACTTATACAATTTACCTCTTATACCATTTTTCAACAATATTGGCCATAGCAGATGTCTGTTTATGGAGTCGAAGGCTTTCTCGAAATCAATGAAGGCTACATAAAGTTTACGATTATTAGAAAATTGCTTTTGTACTAGTGCCAAAAGAGCAAACATATGATCTGTTGTTGAATATCCTTTCTTAAAGCCAGCTTGGTGGTCTCCGGTAATGTCATTTTCTTGTACCCATTCTTGTATTCTATTATTTAATATTGTACTAAACATTTTGCTACTTATATCACTAAGACAAATGCCCCTATAGTTATTTGGATTGTTGACATCTCCTTTCTTTAAAAGAGGTAAAATAACTGATTCTGTCCAGCTTTGAGGAAAGATACCCTTGTCAAATAGTGTATTAAATAATTTAACAAAAACTGTATAACATGGTCATTTGAATTCTTATAATTTCACCAAAATACTATCCGGCCCAGCAGCTTTACGATTTTCAGTTTCCTCATGAATATAATACTTCCTCCCTAGAAATTGGACGGTTCATATAGTCATTAGACTCAACATACTGAACATCCCCATTTACATTACCACTAGCTGTATCTTTTTCTAACAATGATTTAAAGACACACAGAGAGAGAGAGAGAGAGAGAGAGAGAGACAGAGACAGAGACAGAGACAGAGAGAGAGGAGAGAGAGAAAGACAGAGAGGAGAGACAGACAGAGAGAATGGAAAAACACTGACGTCAAAGAAAGGGAGAGTGAAAGAGACACGAAAACTGAATGGCATGCAGCTTTTGGTTTGTTTGTTCGTCAGTTTCAGTCTTTTGTATTTTCAATTTTCTTTTAGATCCCCCCTAGGGCCAGTTTTCTTTCATGGTCACGCGAGAGCTCTGATTAGCAAAGGAAGTGCTGACATTAAAAACTGGCCGCGGATCCCTGACCTTTGGGAAATGAAGTTGCCCACAAAAACGGGTAATAGAACGAAATGCCCTAAACCCAGACTCTTCTTTCTTAGTTCCGTGCAAAACCATTCTTCCGGCATGTATCAACCTTTGACATTCTGCTCTGCTCTGCTCTCTCTGCTCTGCTCTGGGCTGTGTGTGTGTGTGTGCGTGTGCGCGCGCGCGTGTGTGCGGGGGTGTGGGGTTGTGGGAGTGTATACAGTGTGTCTGTGTGTGTGTGTGTGTTGGGGGGGTGTATGTGTGCGAGTATGTGTATGTCTGTGTCTGTCTCGATCTGTGCCTCTCTATATGTGTCTGTATGTCTCCGTGTGAGTGTGTGTGTGTGTGTGTGTGTGTGTGTGTGTGTGTGTGTGTGTGTGTGTGTGTGTGTGTGTGTGTTGTGTGTGCAGGAGAGGCAAAGACAGACAGAGACAGAGACACAAATGTAGAGGAATAATGAAAAACAAACGAACAAACAAAAAAAACCCAGACATACTGACACGGAGCAAGAAGGGACGGCGACTAAATGACGTTCTACTGCTTACACCAGATCACTCGTAGCAGTATTCGCAACGGCAGCAACAATCACAGCAGCAGTAATAGCAACAAGGACAAAAAAAACAAAAAAAAAAAAAAAAAACCTCTCCAGCCCTCTTGACAGATAGACTCGGCATTGCATTCCACCATTCTCACAGCAGATTAACCCTTCACTGCTGCAGATGAGTAAGTTCGTTAGTGAAGGGCTGTCGCCTGTCGGTGACAAGACTTTGGTGATAAGTCAGGATGTCGGTCACCTTTTCTGCACTAGGACTCCTTCCTGTTGGGCCAAAAAGTCCTCGAGCCCTTTGACATATGTACTTGGCATTGCATTCTAACCTTGCAATAGATGATTAACCCTTAACCGCTTCAGATGAGTGCGTTCGTTAATGAAGGGCTGTCGCCTGTCTGTGATGCGATTATGGTCAGGATGTCCGTGACCGTTTCTGTATAAGGACTCCTTCCTGTTTGGACTGAATTGCTTTTGTTCAGTAAAACCAACTACATCACTCAGAAGCGCACGTTATGTATACCTAGTGTAGTTCTTACACTTAAATTCATCACACACTGATTTCATTGCATCAAAGCTTAGCAGTCAAGTGGTTAAATGGATCGGTGCCAGCCAGAAATCACTTCTTCTTGACTTTAATTCCATGTTGTTGTGATGAAAACAAGTCTGAATTACCTGATATTCATTTATTTAGAATCTGTATTTGAAAGAAAACAACAAGAACAGGAAAGAAAAATAAGTAAACTAACTAAAGTATCGATGAGAAACTAGTTCTCCTTGACTAACTCCAACAATGCACATATATAGGCATGAAGTGACGACCTTCTCCGTGGAGAACTATTCCTGGTCCTCATGAAGCCCACGCTTGCGTAAAGTGAGCTGTACAATCAATGACTGACTGCCATACGTTGGGCTTTTTCTGCTTTTTTGTATGCTTTTTGTTTTGGGTTTTGTTTGGGATTTTTTTTTTTTAATCTCACTTCGGAAAAACTGTTTGGCCAATTTGTACTGCAAACAGACGGTTGGCGACAATTTCCATTTTCCTTTTTCTTCCTATCTCTGTCTGTCTCTATCTGTCTGTACGTCTGTCTGTCTGTCTGTCTGTCTGTCTCTGTCTCTCCCCTTCTCTCCCTTTCCCACCCTCTCTGTCTCTCCCCGTCTCTCTCCTCCACTCTCTCCCCCTTCTGTTCCTCTCTCTCTCTCTCTCCTCTCTGTTCTTTATCTTATTGTCTTTCCTCCCTCTCTCTTTATATCTTTTTGTTCTCCTCCCCCCCCCCCTCCCACCCCTCACCCTCCATCTCTCTTCCTTCCACCAACCTTCTCTCTCAAGATTGATGGCAATGCCAGGATACGGAAGAAGTGCTTGTGCACATCTCACCGTTGATATGTTGACCTCCTATCGTCCTCCTCCCCCTCATTGTAAAAACAGTGGAAAAAGAAAGAAAGGGGGAAAAGAAGGAAGAATCGCGGCAGCAGCAGCAGAAACTTAACACCAAGTCACCAGACAGATATTCCGAGCTGCAAGGGGCTTTACTGTTAAAACAAAACCAACAGGAAACTTGTTTCGCGAGCCGAAAACTCATCATAAAAAACCCCACTGGAATCAAGGAACTCGTCAATTTGTCTCCCCTAACGAAATAAATGTGGGTTTTGGGGGGGTTTTTTCAATGGGAATGAGGGACATGGTGAGAGGGAGGGGAGGGAGAGAAAGACACAGAGAGAGAGGGGGAGAGAGAGAAGAGAGAGAGAGAAACAGAGAGAAAGAGTGAGAGAGAGAGAGAGAAGAGAGACAGAAACTCAGAGAGAGAAACAGAGAGAGAGAGAAGAGAGAGAGAGAAACAGAGAGAGAGAGAAACAGAAAGAAAATAAGACTGATTAAGAAAGTAAGAGAGTGGAACAGAACGAGAATGAAAAGGAGAAAGAGTAAGAGAGAGCTGAACGGAAAGGAAAGACCTTGAAGAAAGTGGGAGAGAACGAGATAGACAGACAGACAAACAGACAGAGACGGTGGGGGGGGGGGAGCGGGGAGTGGCAAGGGGGAACGGAACGAAATCCAGAGCAGAAACAAAATAACAAAAAAGTGTGTCAATCTGAAACGCCACAGAATTGAAAAAATCATAATCCAGTCAAATGGCATTTCAAGCTGAAAGAAACAACAAGTAAAACGTGGAAGGCAGGCAGAAAGAAGTGCAGCGCAAGTAACACACCCCCAAGGAAAAATCAATAAATAAAATAAATAAATAAATAAATACATAGAAAAAACGAAATTGTTGAGGAACCGGAGGGGAGGGCTAAAGAACAAGCGTCATGAAAATCGATAAGCTGCAAGGGCAACGGCAGCGAAAAACCCAGAGAAAGCAAAGCTGGGTAAGGGAGAAACGTGAACTGAGATGACGGAAGAGGGGAAAGAAAACCATTGTCATCAGCACCATCCACAAGATCCTTCTCCTCTGAGGCGAGATGCTGCTGGTGTGGCCACGCCTAATAATAACCTTGGAAAGAAAACAGAAACTGCTTGCCACTTGCCAACACGCTAGGGTACCGTTTTTATTTTGTTTGTTGTTTGTGTTGTTTACATTCCAATTGACGTCAATAGTTCTTCTTCTTTTTCAGCGCGTGCGTGTGTGGGGGGTGAGGGGGGTGGGGGGGTCCCACGATAATTGTTTTAAGGGAGGAAAAAAGGTTTGGGAACAGAGATAGAGACAAAGAGACAGAGACAGTAAACAAGGGTCAGCGAGAGAGAGAGAGACGGAAAGAGACAAAGACTGAGACAGACATAGGCACCAGCAAACACACACACACACACACACACACACACACACACACACACACACACACACTGACGCTTGAGAAGACAAGAAGAAAAACAAAAGAAGAAAGGTCAACAAGAAGAGAGGAATCAGAAGAAGAGCAAGAAGAACACGAAGACAAACTTCAGGAGAAGAAACAGAAGAGAAAGATAGGGGCAGAAGGTCATGGAACATAAAACAAAAGGGAAAACGGAAAAAAAAAGAAACAAACATTCAATTTTGTCTCCGCTCTTACCAAAACAAAAATCATACACGAAAATACAGATAACAATATGTGCGTGCGTGCGTGCGTGCGTGTGTGTGTGTGTGTGTGTAGAAAAACAACCAGAAAGAGAGCGTACATGCGTGTGTGCGTGTGATCAAAATGAATGCACCCCAGCCGAGTCGGTGCGCACAAGTCTGCAGCTCTTTCGTTATGGATCCTGCCAACTGGTCATCCCCCGAGAAGATATAGAAGCGAGACAAGAAATAAATACATAAATAAACAGATAAATAAAATACAAAAGAAAACGTCCTGCTGATGTAATGGAATACATCCGAGATATCTTAGGTGTTCACATCGCCCTCTGTGTCTCTCCAAGTGTATCTGTCTCGAAAAGATTGCACCTCTCTCTCTCTCTCTCTCTCTCTCTCTCTCTCTCTCTCTCTCTCTTCTCTCATGCTAAGTC